>NW_024529266.1:6761199-6783676 GCF_017590135.1 Pyrgilauda ruficollis
TTTAACTTTTTTTTTTCCCTTTTTTTTTTTTTTTTTTTTTTTTTTTTTTTTGGTTTTCCAGCAGAGATTCTTTGGAAGATTAGTTTTTGAGGATTCACTTTACATTCTTTAATATCAGCCTATAATATACATACATAAAATAAGAAAATATTGATAAATTAATTTTGCAGTACAGTTAGGCCAATGCTAATCTGTGTCTTTGTAGATCCTTGTTTCCTCATAATCTGGGATATACGTATTTTCTGATGATGTTTTTCAGTTTTAATTTAGGAAATGTCCTGAAATTTTCAGGTACAATTTGTCCTGATCAACATTTCCAAAAACAGTAGGGAAGTCAGGGCTTCCAGAAAAAAGCATCAATCAGTATTTTGCAGAAATTCATGTATGTCTTTACTGCACACAAAAACCATTTTAGCCAGATCATAGCTGTTCCTGCTTCTTATCCTCTGTATTTTATACTTTCACTCATGAAGATAAATGGATGCAGGAACACAAAACCAAGTGTTTATTTCATTTCCTTTTTCATGGAAAGGATTCATTTAAAAAAACCAGTAACAGATAAAATGATGTGTTACGTAATTCAAGAGGGGGTGAAGGTAACCACTTATGTGTGCTTTGATCAACTCTGTGTCCTCTTCTATCACAATCAAAGACTATTTAAAATGTTTTTCCAGCTATGCTTCTGAGGGCAGCCTGAACATGACACAGCACTTCTGCTAAGATTAAAAAAAAAAAAAAAGCAACCAGATAGATAATTCAATTTCCAGTTAAAGGGGAGTAAGCCTTTTAAAGATTTTGTCACCAGAATAAGAAAAAACAAGAATGAGAAAAGAATATACCAAAGGAAAAAAACCCATGTCTTTGGAACTTTGGATTTGGAAGTGGACAGAGGTGGAATCACAGTTGTGAAGGTGTTCAAGAAATGAACAGACATCACACTTAATGCCAGGGTCTGAGTGACATGATGATTTGGCAAAGGTCAAACTCAATGATCTCAGAGGGTTAGAAAAACTAAAAATTTTATGATTCTGTGGTTCCATGATTCTTTGATTCTACAATAGTAAAACAGGACAAGCTTCTCTGTGAAACTTATGAAAAACTGTAATCTAGTGACCTCTTCCTGCTAGAATTAAAGAATTTATATTTCTTGGCTAATTGAGCAAAATCACAGTGGTTAAATACTAATTTCATGTAAGCATAAATAACTTAATGAGAATCTGAGCCTGAAAGCTGTTGTATACACAGGAATCCTCTTTCACTAATACTTTTGTTTCTAGTGTCTATCCCAAAATTCCAAGGAACATATGTATTATGCCTTTTTATGCTTATTTTCTAAAAGAACAAAATACATTTACAACCTTAATGATTCTGTGATTCTGATTCTAGTGATTTTGTGTTCTCCTTCAGAAGAATTTAGCAATATAAGAAATTCATGTGTTTTTTAGGAGGGAGAATAAGGTTTAAATTACATTATTGAGAATAGTTCAAAATTAAAATGGTGCACCAATGCCAAGAAAACATAAATACAGCTTGAGATAAGATTTTGTTTTCTAAATTATAGCTTTCTTAGAAAAGATTTTAGCTTTTTAAATCTTCTAATTTCAATTTTCTTTTAAAACATCTGACTTTTTTCCAGCTATAAATTCAACATAACTATAGGTTCAAATTATTTTTGTCCCTTTTCAGCTACTTTTTTCCACTTTCCAGCTTGCATTTTGCATATTTTCAAGCTTCATATATATCAGAAATGTTGGAAATAGTAAAAGGAAAAAAATTAAGCACAAGTCAATATACTCTATTTTCTATGGTAAGTAAAAAAACCATGATAGCAGATATGAAATGAAATGAAATAATAAATGAAAAAAATATTTTATAATGCTTACAATGTTATAATGAATATTATATATAATATTTTTTATAAAGTAGAATCAAATCTCTATGAAAAATGGTGATTAAAAAGTTTTGTTTTCTAGAAATAGAAAATTATTTGGATTTGCGTACACTGCTTCCCATGGTTTATGAACATCCTTACTGCAGATTTTTGAAAAACTCCAGATCAGAACATGACCCTGAACAAAGACTGTCAAGCTGAATTTTGGACAGTTGCCTACAGCCAATCCATATTCTTTGCAACATTCTTCCTTCTTTTATTTCTTTCCTTCTTTTTTTGTCTTTTCCCTTTTTTATTTTCTATAACTTAGAATAAGGTTGGTAGCGTAGATCCTGACATAGAGTTTTGGTGGGGTGGTGTTTTTTAGTGTGCCTTTCTCTGTTACAGAGGCATTGCAATTAACTGCTTACCCCACTGCCAGGTGTCTTTTATTTTAGAAGCCCAATATGGTTTTGTGAACCCACAAACAAGAATTACATTACAAAACACAGAAGTGACTTTGACCTTGAGCTCTACATCACTGTTTTCAGCAGAAACATATCATGTTGTACTGAGAAAAAACAAGCAGCTTTTTAACCTACAGGCATTTTTTGTTCATATTAATTGATCCGTCACATATAAAAAATGCAAGCAAAATAAATAAGTAAACCCCAAATAGGATACTTTCTCTTTGATTTTGGGCACTAGTGGATTTTTAATCCTTACTGTTAATGAAATTTTTACATAGATATTCAATATTACAAAAACTAAGTTAATAGTTTATCATCACTAATTAACTTTAAAGTACAAAAAGGGATACCATTTTTCAATGCTGTCACTAGCATCATTTTACTTTACTCTCCAACTCTGTTTTCTGAAGATATTTTTGGTATAGTGACTGCTAATACATGTTCATGACTATTAGAGCTTGAGGAGACAAGATGCTTTCCCATCAGATGGAAATGGAAAGAAGGTGCACAGAAATCTATGGCAATTTCTTCCTTATTGCCAACTTCTATTCCTCCTGGAGGGAAATGTCTTGGAGAAATGATACAGAGAAGTAAGGTGATGGCCCAGATGGAGAGAATGCTAACAGCAATTTCATTTCCACTCCGCTCTTCTATCATTGCCAGTAGCACAGCTCCTTGCCCCACCCAGGGTTTGTTCAGGAAAGTAGTTAAAATTGTCTATATTGCCTATTGCACCTTTATTGGTGAGTATGCCTTGAATGCAGAAGACTCTTCTCTAAAATTCTGTTCCCAAATAAAGAGCACAGAGACAAACCGACAGGATTTCAAGGAGCTCAGATTACACGGCTTTTTAACTCCACTGGCTGGCATTCAGAGACCCTGACATACACATACCGATAAGACTAAGAGCATAATCTTCTCTGTTTCTGTTTTACATTACTCAGTTTTGTACTTGTTGATAACACTCTGCCTTTATAGAAAATACAGCTTTTAGGGGAATACTGCTAGAAGAGAACACTAATTTTTTAATATCACTCAGATACTGAAGAAACAGGCAATGCTGTTTAAAAGAACACTTGCTCCTTACTCACTTACCCTTAAGCTTAAAGAATTTGGTTTAATACTGTAATTTGGGATGTGTAGAAAAAAAACAAGTAATTTCATCCTATTTCACTGTAACGTAACTTTGGCAGACATGTTGTGTGTCTTCTCGGGAATTATATTTCCTGCAACTGTTTGAAAACAACACAAATACCCTACTACGTGTGTGATTAATGGTATCTACATACTTTGAAACTTTGCCACTGATTCATTATTTTCATATCATAGTCAAACATATCTTCATGCAGACTCTAACAATGATAATTTTAATCTATATTTTAATAATATTCTTTATGCAAATGTAATTGCTAAAAATCTAGTAAATAAAAATTATGACCTATTACATTGTTTGTTTTTCCAGCCTGGAAATTCCTCTAGTTACCTGGAAATTCCTTCTTCTTTTTCTACCACCCAGGAAACAGCTTTTTGGAGCTGTTATTCTTACAAATGTGTCTAGAATATAACACAATAAAAGCAATTATTGAACTCTTATCCACCTAAATAAAAGAGGTTTTTTAATATTAGAATTCAAAGCAGAACTGGATTTCAACAGTCCTATTCAGCAGCATTATATGTTGTGCAAAGGACCTTATTCATCAAATATATGCACACATATATAACTATTAATACATATGTATGAGCAAAAAAAGAATTTACAATGCTACAGAAAAGTTTTGTAAACACTCTACTTAATACATCTGGTTTTCTTTATTTAAATGCTCTTCAACATAACCAAGTAATGTATTCTAATCAACAACTGCTGAAAATACAGCTCAAGACTACTAAAGGATCTGCCCTGATTTGGGAAAACAGCTGAGGGAGAATTGTACTTTGAACTGGTGGTTAAATGCCAGCTACTTAAGTGAGGTGGTCATCAAATCTGTTCCAGAGATGCAGGTAATCCTATATCCACAAAAAAGTCTGATTCCTCTACTCTTTTTTTTTTTTTTTTTTTTTTTTTCCTAGAAAAACTTATTAAATTTAGGGTATTCACAGTGTGGAAATACTATGTTGCAAAGTTTAATTTTGTTAAACTCATGGAACTATTAACCTGCTGAAAGGAAGTTAAATTGTATATTGCAATTTAAATTCAAGGGCTATCTCTTAAGGCAGGATAACAAAAACAAGGACAAAAAATTAGATAGAATACAGAAGGAAACAAAGATATGGTCCAAAATTGCGGAAGAAAACAGAGCTATAGCACATCATTCCAAAATCTGACAACACACAAATTGGCAAGTTTGTTCAGGAGAATTGCTATAGATAGCATTTTTAAAGAAATGAAAAAAAATTTATGTTCTCCTCAATGGCATGGCATAAGAAGTCTAGCAGGGCTTCTTGGGTAAATAAGAGATGCATATAAGCAAGTTTTACTTTCCTAAAGCTGGACTTGCTAATTTTTTAATGCTCCATTCGAGCTGGTTCTTTAAACACAACCTGCCATAACATGATGATTTGAACTGTGTACAGCAGTTAACACAATAACAGGCAGGAAAGAGGTTTGAAGGGATACAGTGGGCTACTGACCTCCATTAAATTTATTCAAGGTGTATGTGGGAGACAGAATTCTCTAAAGGATAAGGTTTACAGCTGATGTGATCACAAGAACAGAAAGCTCAAATTTATTGGTTCAGATACCTCTTTTCACAAAACATAAGTTCTTTACTACTGTATATCACCAGTAATTCTGATGTGTATTAGCTTTCAGTACAATTAAAACAGTCCCCGTGCTGCTCTCTATATGACACAAATCATGAAAGTCAAATTGAAGTATAGAGCTGGAATCTTCATGAACTGATAAGGTTCCCTGTGCTTCCTCATATTGAGCTTCAGATTGCACCCACATTTAACAACTGCACAGTGAAGAACATATACAACAGATTGCACTTCTCGTTCATTGACTCCGTCAGAAAGCAGATTCTGTCCTCAGATCACCAGATCAGGACCACACTTCTCTTGAAGAAACTTCACGCTCAACTAATTGATATCTAGAATGACTTCATTCTGAGGATTAAATAACAGAAAAAAAGAATGGCATTGATTTTTGGGAGATAGTTTTTGGTGCTCTAGATTATGATAACCTGTTTTGTTAAAAGAAACCACTTATCAGGCACTGCTATAATCCTATAATTTATAGGATTGCATCTGTCACTGATAGGTTACACTTAACAATTCTGAATTCCTTAGGGTCTGGAATAGGAAGATTGTACAAAGGATACAGAAGTATGTACCCAGGTCCCACCAATGTAAAACTAAAAATGTAAAATTGATTGAATGGGATAGTCAAAAGAAAAAAATAACACCTCTGCTTCCTCCAAAACAGCACTTCTCCCAACCCCAAAATATTTTCAATTTGATAGTTGACTGCAAAAATTGTTCATCTGAAGCCTGATCAAATTTAAAAGGTGAACTTTTCACAGGATATGCTAAAACAGCAAAGGTAAGCAAACTGCATGAAAAAAATCAAAATAGACAAAGTATGTAAAAAATGAAGATGGAAGAACTGGCATTTGATACACTGAGACCTTAAAGCTTGCCATGAGTGCAGTAATTTTTAAGTACAGAGCTGATTAAAACTGTACATGGATCTGGAAAAAAAGAAATGGTTTATGAAAAAAGATGGTATATTAGAAGGTTTACATTTGAGAATAAAATCACTACATACATCTCCATCCTATGATTTAGAGAATGAACTTTCCCATACTGCTTTCTTTTTAAATTCAGAATAGAATGCTTTTAAAGAAATTGTCAGCTTCTTCTGATAAAATAACTGTTATATTGAATAAGTCTTTCACATTGTTCTTTTCCTTTTGTTAAAACCCTTCTTTTTGAGATCGCTTCTTTTTCTAGAAAATGTCAATTTTTTTACATACTTGCCCTATACATTTGCATACAGACATAATTATGCATTGAAATGACAATTTTTCTTGAATTTTATTTTTTAAAATTTTATGCAATCAATTATTTAATGTAGTGCTAATGAAGGCTTCTTGTTTTCTTTCCTTTCTTCTACAATACATATGCATACATGGGTCTTTCACAGTATTTGATTACTAAGTACTTTTCTAAACATTTAACTGGTAAAGAATATGTTATTGTTGTTGACTAGACTTAATTTTTTCTCATATGACTCCTTATTCCAAAAATTTCTAAAATATAAATAAGCAGAATAATGACTTGCCTGACAAGATTAATAGTGCACAATATTGTTGACCAATAATGGCCAATATATTTAAAAACCATCATAATTTTCTCTAGATTAGAAAGAATATTGCAAATCTGTAGTGTCACACCAGATATTACAGTGTAGTTTAATGCTGTATAAGCCAATCAGTTAATACTTTGATCCTCAGTCACTAGGGCTAACAAAATCATTAGCAAAGCAATTCAAAATCTGCATTCATACATCTTCTACCTGTTATGAAATATCTTGTTTTTTGGTCCAATTTCTTCAATTATTCAATTAGCAGCATGAATTTGAAAAATAATCAGTGCATAACGTACAGGTGGATGTCCCTCATTTCAGGCTGGAGGCCTGTTGTTGGGGTACTTTGTTGAGACAGTTTGCCTGCTGCACCCTCTGCAATGTTTCCAGAAGCAGATGGGAGTAGATGGAAGTGTGACTCTCAAACTGTTCCAGTGGCAGCAACATCAGCTAGAGTTTGCTTAGATTCCTGCAAGAGCTGAATCATGACAAGTGCTTAAGCAATGTTCCTTGCACAATAGTTGGTATCTGCTTCTGTAGCTTACAGTAGTCTCCACATGGAATGCAAGAATAAAGCATGCCATTCTACTTCTAACTTTTTCTTTGCTCACCTATTGCAGAAAAATCTTTGATTAAGAGCAGGGTAACTGTTAGGAAGTTTCCCTGCTATGAGGTAAATCCAGACTCTTTAATTATCAGTTTTCCATAATGAAAACATAAAACAAATGGAATGTGTGTGGCTTAGACAGACTTACACACACAAGTCTTTATCCAGATCCATCATTGCTGATAACGCACATAAATTCTAAGTGTGAAAGTAGCTTCTGGAGAAAACATAAAAAAAATAACAAAAAAAACAACAAAAGAGGAAAGTGTAAGAGGTAAGATTCCCAATGACAAGTCAAAACACTGATGTAATTAACCTCTTCCCTGTGCATCCCCTCCAGCATAGGCAGGTGTTAAAACTGAAGGTTATGAGAATGTTGACTTTTACCACAGATTCCCCTACTCCTGTACAATTTTCCAATGTGATCGTCTCAACAGGATTGTCACTGCCTAAAATAACGTTAGTGTGGATTGCAGTATGCTTGCTTCATCAGCCATCCACACTATCTGCTGACTGACTGTTAAGTTCTCTTGCATATGTATTACTAGGTACTGCTTACTGCATATTTAAATTGCTACCATGTTGTTACTCATTAAGTTTTGGGTTTCTCTAGTATTAACTAAACTCCACAAAGCAATATGTAGGAAAAGCAAAGCAACAAAGGGGTAAGCTTCACATTTACTTTGGTGGAGAAGCCAACAGCAAGAAAGTGGTTGTTTGCAAGGGCAGGAAAAACAACACAAGAACAACATAAGAGAAAAAAATGCACAGGAGCTCTGGAAAACAGTCACAAGAGCTTTGCTAAAAATTTAGAGAGATGCAGAAGAAGGGCAGACTGAAGAATTGCAAATGGAGAGGCAACCTCTGCACAGGTTAAAGTACTTAAAGGTCTATCTATGCAGGTTTGAGAAATTACATATGGGCCTGGTTGTGGGAGCTAGCAGGTAGGTCTAGGTCTGAGGAAAAAAACAGCAAGGTAAGCTCATGACAAAAGTCTGTGGATGGAAATACCAACCAGTCAGTACAGAAAAACAAATACTTAAAGCAATGGTAATCTGAGCAGTGAATTAAGAGAATAATGGGTAGGAGCAGATCAAAATGGCATGAAAAAAATTCCCTGACATTTTAATGATAGGAAATCTAAAAAAAAAAGTTCAACCTTTACATGTGATAGGACAGCACAGTTTGCTCAAAATATTTTTATAAGCATGAAGATGCCCTTTTTCATATAACTACCTTGTATATGTGCGCCAATAGTTGCAGAATACATAATTGTTCCTCAAAAAAGTCTTATATATTTATCCCTTTAACTTCTCACTGTCTAAACAGATGTTTCTTATGATCTCTTTAAATGTTAAATTACTCTAATAATCTTTCTGGACTAATTTCTGAATCTTTCTTCTGAATCTGAATTGGTTTAGTCTTTCTAATCTATACAGACAAAAATGTCCTTATTCCATATATTTAGGTCAGATCTGTAGTTTGTGTGTAGAAATGAACATTGGCAAGTGAATATCACAGTGGCAACCTACAGTACATTGAATCACAATTTAGGACACTTAAAAGTTTTTCATCACGCAGCCACCATTAAAGCACTATATTGTTATAGGAGATTTATTATGCAAGCAAGTTCTGCTGAGATAAAATATTTTTCATTTCCTCAGGAAGCATACCTTTATAAATCCCTTTCCTGTGGAGATTTCCAATCTGCAGATCCAGCAATGTGGTGCATGAAAATGCTCTGCTCTGCCTGCCTGATCCCCTACTGACTCAATTGAGACTCCATTTCAGAGTACAGAAATTTTTGCATGTGTCTTTTTTGAAGAACAAGGGTGATACAATGCAAATATAGTACAGATAAAAACTGAGGGGATTTTTATGGCATAGTATGGCAGGAAAGACATCAGGCAGCTCTGTAAAATACTCATCTGTCCTGTGGTGTTAGCTCATTTTTCTTGAGAATTAAAACATTTTTATTCTTGATAATTACTTTCTTCACTTTCACCTTCATCACACCCAAGCAAGCACATGGATAAGCACACGGAAACTGTAGAAGATATAAAACTTCTCCCAATGTTTGGTGTGGCTGCAAAACTATTTGTAGCTCACTGTTCACATAACAAGCTACAGACAGAAGCAAAGAACAGAAAAACTGATCATACGTGCTGGTTGTTGACATAATTCCTGATGTCACACCAGATTTCTGCAGGGTAAGAAAACTGGACAAAGGAAATTAGTCCCTTAGAGTTGACTTAGAAATTGCTTCTAAGTATCCACAGAGGAGCTCAGCCAAGAGTAGACTCCTCTCGTCAGGGGACGGAAGCAAAAAGAGGACACAAAGTCCCATTTCAGCTGTGATTTTGTGCTGCTGCACAATAGTATCTCACTGAGGTTTGAGACATCATTAATTCCTCTCATTCCTGAACGCTGCAAAACATTTTGTCCTTTATCGCATTGATCCTATTTTTAAATTTTCCCCAAACAGCTTGAAATATTTCATATTTAACCTGAGTATCTAAATCAACCTCCGCTCCTGCTACTAAACTTATGATCTCTCTTATTAACTTGGGTTTAGTTTATTTTCACACAAAATATCATCAGTTAACCTGATAGCTTTAAATATTTCTTCAGAACATTGATCATGTTTGCAAGTGATCAATAATAAAGGGAAAAAACTTGTCACAGGAAAATACAAAAAACCCCCATCCTTTTAAAGTCTCCCAACATATCTATGGCAGGCCACATACTACAACCTAAGGATGAGATGCACATTTTTCTAATTAGGAACTAGAGACAATAAATCAAATAACCTAATTCCTCTTTCAATACAAAACTAGAAAATAAAAAGGCCTTGTTTCTGCAGAACCTGTGAAAATAAAATATTCACATTACAAAGTCAAGTCAATATAAATAGGAGCATGCAAATTTAGCCAAAAATATATATAAAAAAAAAAAAAAAAAAAAAAAAAAGGCATGAACTGCAAGAAAACATGGTCTGAAGTTAGGCAAAGGCATACTAGTATTATTCACTTACAGTATCATATTTATATGCAAAGGCACCAAGAGTATCTTCCCATATCCATAGCTTCACAGGATGTTTCCACAGAGGTTCAGTAATACCATTGCTTTTCAGACATCTATTGCTTTCAGACTACTATTCTTGAGAAAAATCATGTATGGGAAAAGAAGTATTTTCTGGACTCTGGCCAGATTTTCCTCTAAAATTTAATCTGCAAGAGGACATTCTCCTCATCAGGCAAGCAAACAAACAAATACAACATTCAGCCTATGTTTTCTCCATATGAGCTGATCAGTGAGCATCACCACAGAGTCAGTCACAGGATAGCAAACATAAAGAAGGATTATTTTTATTGTAAGAATTTCTTTGAGGGATTAATCAGATTTGATCATGTGTGGGATCCGCCTGTAGATGAATTGTGTTTGGTAAATTGGATAGTGCAAGACAGTCTTCCCATACTACCAGGTGAATGGCTCTGAACTTGCTTTGGCTGGTGATGGCTGAAAATGTTTTAATAAGGGTGCTTATGCAAAACAAGATAAAACTGTCTCTCCTGCTCCTTGAAGACACAAGTCTGAGTTAAAGCAAAGCTACCTTCACAATTTGTCTTATCTGTCAACCATGTTAGTGGTGTCAGCAGTGAAACAGAAGCCTACATGGACAAGAAAATACAAGTTTCTCAGAACTATCTTTGGGTTCTTGCTGGTGCATATTGGTGAGGAAGGTCTGTGCTGATCGCTTGGGAGGGTAATGGGTATTGTTGCTAGGGCAGTAGGTAGTGCAAAACATTAATGCTCCTTCACTAAAGTGTAAAAAGGGAAAATAACATTTATATGTGTTTTCATGTGTTGCATTTTTAATTCTAGTAGGTATTAAATCTATGTATGAACATGGCACCTGGAAACAGATTTGAGAAACCTTTGGGAGTTTTCCTCACAGAAGCCATCAGTAAGTGATTGCACGGCAGTACAGAGGAGGTCATAGTTGTTTCTGTGCCAGATGATGATTATCTAAAGACAAATTGAGGTGCTAAATTTAATGTTAAATGGCCCCTGGGATATATAAGAATCTATTTTACAAGCTCGCAGGGACTGGAAATAAAGTATATATGTGCTAATAATTTCCAATAACATATACAAAAAAATTTCAATAGTAACAGCATTTAGTAAACTGCTAATATGTCTTTTGGCCTGCAGGTGCCTAAAGGAGGCTACAGAAGAATTTAAGAGAGGCTTTTGATAAGGCCATGCAGTGATAGGACACAGGGGAATGCCTTCAAATTGGAATACAGTAGGTTTAGATTAGATATTAGGAAAAAATTCTTTATTGTGAGGGTAGTGAGGCACTGAAATGGACTGCCCACAAAAGCTGCGGGTGCCCCATCCTTGGAAGTGTTCAAGGCCAGGTTGGATGGGGCTTTGAACAGCCAGTTCTATTGAAAAGTGTTCCTGCCCATGGCATAGGGGCTGGAAGTGGGTGATTTCTAAGGTCCCTTTTGACTCAAATTATTCTATCATTGTATGATAATTAAAAAGAGATAATTACTTGTGTCCCCATAACTGAAAAAAAAAAAAACCCAAACCCAACACCAACAAAAACCAGCATCAAACAAACAAAAACAAGAACAAAAAACCAACCCAAAACAAACCAAACAAAATGGCCAACAAACAAAAATACAAAACAAAAATACCCACCAAAACAAATTGAAAAAACCGAAGTCAATTTTTAAATAGATTTTAGGTACTTAGAAAGGTGACATTTACATAAAAAACCTTTAAATTAAAGTGAAATATAATTCTAGAAAAAACTTCTCTACTCCATGGACTTGACACTCATGAAAGGACTGTTTTTTCAACAGATAGAGACCTGAGAAGTACAGCAATACTGAGAGAAGTTTAAGCAATAATAATAGTATGATTCTCATTTTCAACACAAAGAAGTTTTTTTATGTCAGTCCTTGAATCAGAAATTCCACGTAATTTTTTGTAATATTGCACCAGAATGCTAGTCTCTGTTTCAGAATACATTTTAAGATGGGGGTGTCTATCCTCTTATGCCTTTCTAATTATCTGATATAAATATATAAAAAAAGAATGCTGTTTTTCTCAGATTTCAAATAAGTCCTTATACTGCATTTCTAGGTGTCATTGGCCTTATTTGATCATTCTTAAAACACCTGTTAGATGAAGCAGCTTCTAAGCTAGTCACATGCATTTTCAATTTTCCTGTTTTTTCAAAGATCATGATGTTCTTTTTAATATGGTGATCTTAAACAATAAATGCTTTAGAACCATTTTTTTTTCCAAGTTAAGGTGCCTCCATACATGGAAAAACCATGACATAAAAAGTCCATATCCCTATTAATCCACTCTCAGCTTGGTGTTGAAAACATCTGAACCTGGGGAGAGGTTTTGTTTATGTGTCACTTACAAAGAATCCACAAAACATTAAAAACAAAACAGAATGCAAAACAGAACATAAATCTAGCTGAAGTATCTTTCTACATTTTCTTCTCCTAACCATGTCTGTGTTTGTGATTTTTTAAATTTATTTTATAAAGTGATCGCACCTTCTTAAGAGAAAATTAAAATCTTAAACCAGAAGCCTCCTTAACTCTTACTTTTACTTCAGGAAAAAAATGAAACTACCTTCTTTACATTTCATAAACATCAAGCATTTTAACATTAACCTAATTCACTAAAGACTTTAAAAAGCAATTTTCTTCTGGGGTATTTTTCTCCATTAAGTGATCCACTTAGCAGTATAATATGGTTTTCGAGGCAAACGAAGTGTGTCCTGATTTTACATTAGGTATAAAAAAACTGGTTTTCATACTTATCAAATACACATGGAAAACAGAACAGTATTCACACCTGTGAATAACATTTTTTTAATCTATATAAATAAATACAATCAGAGAAGTACTAAGATTTAAAGAAATAATTTTGTATCTTTTTTTGCAAATGGGGTCATAGGGATAGTCAATTCTTCATATTATATCAAATTTGTCAGTAATTTTCTCATTTTTTTAAAGTTTTTGGTAGGGTTTTTTGCTGTTGCTTTGTTGGTATTCTGAGAGAGGACATATTGAAAAAGTAGAAAAATGAAAGTCACAATTCACTTAGTGTGTCAGCATATGTATAATCAGATGTATTTATTGCTGTTTTTTTTGATCCTGTTTCTATATATTTCTACTGTGTTATTTTTTTCTTGTAAAACTCTTCATATGTATACTTTTATTATTATGCTACAAATGATTAGTCAACAGAATTCTCTTAGAAGATCCATATTTACATTAATATCCATGTAGCAAACTTAATTGAGCAACAGAAGATTGGTATTTTGTTATTGATGTCTTTGCTACATCATGAAGGCAGCAATTTAGCACTAAACTATAAATAGAAAAAATACAGTGGATGAAACTGGCTTGTCTTGTGTTTTTAATATTCCCTTCAGGGTAAAGTATGACATAACCTAATTACAGTGGTAGAGATTTCACTGCAGGGAAAACTGTTGTTATTCCATTTGACAATCAAGTAATTATCTTCTCTACTGGATGTTTTACTGGATACTACTAATTAAGTCATCCACAAGAATTCATTTGAAATTTAGGAAATGGCGCTAATCCTATAAAAAGTTGGCCTTCAGGAATGCCAATAATTTTTTTAAAGCCCATTCATTTTGGTGGAGATTTTTAAATGCTACCTGTCAGAGTGCTTACTTAAGCAGAAAGCACGTGCTCTTTCTGACTGCATCGCTGATTTTTATTTCAGGGCATGGACTCAACTTGCAGTTGTATCATTCTCCTTGGGGCTGTAGGGCTTCTGCTGAGTGTGCTCGGAGCAAGTACTTAAAAACAGTAATAAAAGTGATGACAGAGCAGAGTAAGAGTGAGTAGATGATAACCGGCAGAGTTGGGAGGAGACAACAGGACTCAAAATTCCATTTAATTATCCAGATTTTCCAGGAGAGGTGAACGCTGGAACACAGTATCTCACATTATGAAAGGACCTGCAAGAAACTCTAATCTGCATCTCTGCTTATAGAAGAATCTGCAAGAAATCCTACCCTAACCTTAAATTTGTGGTTAAAATTGGATAATTTCAAACTCCATCCTCATCTTCAGCTTATTTCTTATTTCCTCTTCAGTTTTTCCTTATCTGTATAAAAGATTTGCTCATTCTTTCGAGATTATACAATCTCAAGAAAAGCCAACCTTCTGATTGTATGAGCATAGTAGGTCTAATCTCTCAGTCTGTTTCAGAAATAAGGAACTTATCACTCATTAATTTATTATCAGTTAATAAACAAAACCAGTAGATTATAATTTTCTTTTAAATTATCAGTACCATCCTCACCCATAATATCTTCTTGTTCTCAGGAAGATACCTCGTTTTACCTTGCAGAGAATACATTTTAAAAGACTGCATCAAGTCAAATATTAACAATATAATTTACCTTTTAATTTCCTGTACTAGTATCCAGAAAATCTACTGATACAAAATTAGGAAAGAACTTTATAAAAACATCACTTGTATTTTATTAAAATGTATCTCATATATAAACATATTTCAGCACAAATTTCTATTTTTTTTTCTGAAATACATTTTCTTATCTTTAAAGATAAACTACTTTATCTACAATCATATTATTGGAAATAAAAATCATCACACTCTTCATTATATAGAATGAAAGAAAACATGGAATTATTAAAGACAAATATTTGAAAATAAAGTTGCCTAAAACATTTTTGCATTTTATTTTCTCATTGTCAAAAACCTAAAGAAAGAAAACATATTTCCATGAAAGTACATGCTGGACAGGGCTGTTAAAACCCTGACATACGTACGCAGAAGTTACACAAAAGTTATTTCTCATCTATATGTGCTACATGAGGACACAAATGTATTTCACTGTACAAATATAAAACACTTCAAGCAACATGAACAAAAGGTAATCACATATACATAATTTATGCATTTCCCTAATGTAGCAAAATTGACATTGAAGCTCCTAGTTAAGTTAATGTTAGGAGTATTTAGAGTTGTAGGTAATTACCTTTTCTGGTTTTAGCTCTGTTGTGTTTAAATCTAGTCAACACAAAATATACTTGGATTGAATTTGCAGTATTGAGTGTAGCATTCCTTTGACAGATAGATTATAATTGTCTTGCTACTTCGGTGTAAATTTAAGGGTCCTGTTATTTCTAGTAAGTGTTGTGACTTAAAGATGAAAATATACCATTCTGACTTGGTCCTACTTGAAAAGGCTGTGGAACCATCGCTGACAAAAAAGAAGAAAATGTTTAATCAGCCCCATTAAACTCTAATGCATTACAATATTCGTGTTCACAAGTTTCTAGTACTTCTTGTTCAGCAACTACATAAGACTTCAAAGCGACGATAATATTGGATACCATTTAAAAAATAAAGACTAGAGCACCATAGAATGTCTTTCTCAAACCACAAAAAATTGCCAAAGACAAAATAGAATCTTTTTCGATCTCATATTGTGAAGAAAAAGCTAAATATACCATGTATAGGAGTGAAAAGAAATGTATTATGACTCAAATTGTTTTTCCTTAAACAACCAACTACCTTCCTCAACTTTTAAAAAGACAGCTTTCTTTGTACACAGGAGAGAGTCTGGGCAGGTACCAGAAAGAAAACCTCCACTCAAAGGTCTGTCAGGTAAAACCAGAGATGTTTATGTCAGACTGCTGCTACTGAGTCTGTAGCTGATGAATCTATTTCTTTTATGCATGTGTTGTATTCTTTCATCAGAAATAATCTATGTCCTCCTTGCAGAGAGGAGGGGTGGAGTATTGCTAGGGTGCTGCTGCCTACCACGCACTTCCTTCCAGGGATGCATGGTTTCAGGAGGAAGAAATGGATGAATGTACACCAAAAGTATGACATTTTGTACTGTTTCTTCAAGAAAGTTTCTAGAATCAGCATTGTGGACTCTATTCCCTTTCCCCAGTGCTGCTCATCCCCTCCTGTCCTTCAGGAGGATATGGCTCTGGGCAGCAACTGCAGCTGAGCCTAGCGGAGGGCGTGCACCACGGGCACTGGTGCCAGAAGCAGGCACAGGGAATAAAGCAGCAGCAAACCAAGCCATGCTGAGCCCAGCCAAACACTGCTGAACACAGCTGAATCGCGGGCACTGTGCCAAGGTGAAAAACATTGACAGAGGAGCAGTGCGGCATGGAGTCAAACACCAGGGGAGTGGGCAGTGCAACACAGACAGTCTAGATTTTTAGGGGGTTGTCTGTCATTGCTCTCTGATGCCTCAGGCTCAGGGAGAGGGGACACAGGCTGCAGACAACATCCACTGTCTCATTTTTAACTCAGGAGGCCACATGGTGCCTTCACCATCTTTTGTCTTGGGAAAAACTGCATCACTGCCAAGCTATAGGATCACCCACCATCTTGTCTTAATCCCAGTGGCTACAGGGAATTGTCATGGTGGTGGAGCACCTCTTTGTGTGTAAATCACCTTATTCTTTTGTACACCTACATTATCAATATTGTTGCTGTTACTGTTAATTTCTCATCCCATTGCTGTTTGTTTTCAGCAAATCGTTATCTCAACCCATAGGCTCTGCCTTAGTTCCTTTCTTACCAGAAGGGTGTGAAGGGGAAAGGGGGAGGCTTATTTAGAGTTAATTTCCCAACTGATTTTAAACCAGCACAAAATAAAAGCAGAACAAAAATCTCTGTGCTTCTACATTGTGTACTGCCTAATTCACTAATGAGTTTCACTGAAGCTCTCATAGTATCTCTTTATTTAAGGTCTATCCTATTTCTCTTCAAAACAACAAATATGGTTGTATGTGGGGTAGTTTGGTAACTAGCTGAATTTAATTTTCATTCAATTAACCTATTAACAGCTTTGTGGATCCAGAAATGACAGCAGTTAACTTTAGAAGTAAGTTGGAACACAAATCCTCCACTACAGACCTGGTAGATCAAGTTCTCATCCTCCAAGCTAGAAGACGCTTGAAAAAAGCCACTACAATCTGCGGTAAAATTAATTAATTTGCACTGAGATGCGAAATTTTCTTTCTTTGTTCCTATTGGAAGTCTAAACAAGTACCGGATAATAGCTAGAATGTATCTGTGTTGGAATGGTTAGAGGCAACTTCAACATGAGTATCAGGATGGAAAAGCTATATAATTCTTAACCCCTTAAGGAAATACTTTTCATGTGATACATGTCATGATCATTCAGGGTGATAACTTTGTAGAGCAGGGGTAACCATCCCAAGTTACAAGTCTGTAAAGTACCATGTACACAGTCCTCTAAGGTAGCTGCTGTTTCAGACAGTGCTTGACACTGAACCTCCATCTCAAAAGCTGAAAGCAGAAGATTCCTGCTGAGTTGGAGCAGATTGTTGAAAACAGTAAAAAAAAAAAAAAATTAAAAATTGCCCATTAATATAGTGTAATCTTGTAATCTTATAATCACATGTTCAGAAGAAGTGAAAATTTAGGGTGGTGATAGGGTAGCAGAAACAAAAGATAACAAGTTCTAACCCTTTCTCTACTCTACCAGAGCACTGCCAGGGAGTATTAATACTATCATGTGTTTGTCTCTAGTTCTTTCTTGAAATTTATAGCAGTTAAAGTATTTTTGATGAAATCAAATTCTACTAAAATGAGGTACAACATTTGGAAGTCATATGTATTTAAATGATATAACAAAATAATGTAAAATTCAGTGAAATTCTTTATTCACTTATCTATTTGTCTTCTAGTATATAAAATGGACAGCAATGAATTTAGTGGCAACTATGCTCAGGCAAACACATCTTTAAGGGGAAGCATAACATTCATTACTTCTGCTTCCAATTCATTCATTTATAGCTCATGTAATATTTTTGTAGTGAAACTTATTGTATTAAATATGCATGATGAAGCACTCCATCAAATGTAAGATGTGTATTACACGCTAGAACTCTTCTGCTTTATTTTGCAGCAGTAGAGAGTTTTTAGATAAAAAAAAAGATTGTTTCCTATACCTTCAGTTGTATACGTTCATGTGATCAAAGTTGCAAAGTAACACTTGCATGCAAGCCCTAATTAGATTTTAGGTACTCATCATTCCTTCATTCTTTGTAATAAAAGTCTGATGAAACTAGAGAAATACTCCTCAAATAATCTAGATAAATGCCATAGTACCTAGAGGTCTTGTTTTGCCTATTCTCTGTTGAGGTTGTCATTCTTTTGTTGGTACTGCTGAACATGAATGAAATAGGATCTTTTAAATGATCTGATAAGAAAAGAAAAATGTGTAAAATATATATGTGATATGTACTTCTAAGATGAAAAATGTAAAAAATATCTCATAAGCAAACAGATCTCCTTAGCTAAAATGAATTATAATTATGCTGTACTTTGTTCTAGGAAAACGTGATCACAAATAATTAATTGACACTGTGTAGCAGCAACTTCAGAGCAAACAAAAAGATTTGCCTTTCCACAAAGAGTGAAAATACACAGTGAAATATACTGCTGAAGAATCATGCAAAGGCTAAAAGTGTATTGACAAAAAAAATTAACAATACAGTCACATTCATCCTGTTGAGTTACACAAGCCCAGAAAGTCCTTAAATTTTTAGTTGCTTCAACCCATACCACAGAAAGATCTGCACTTTCCTTCAATCTGCTTTCTGATTACCATGAGTGATGTGAATATATCTGGGTGCTCAGCATTACAGTGCTAGTTTTCTTTCCTTAACCTGCTGTTACTGAGGAGCAAGTTCTGGCTGCTCCCCAAAGGGAGGAAGCCAGGAGCTGAGGGCAAATTCAAGGTTGCCCTCCACTGACATGGATCCAAAGCACTGGGGCTGCAAGTCAGGGTCAGAAAATGTGGCTAGGGAAAACCTTAATTCAGTGACAGTCTGATAAGGCTACTCGGGCAAAGTAGGTCAAGACCAGGAGAGAAAGCCATGTCCATGGTTGGGTTGGGATTTGGGTGATACAAAGACACGCAGCCAAGTCAATCATTACTTTAATGACCTGAGGGTGTTGTCCACACATTTCATCAAGGAGGTGGCCTTATTTTCCACAAGGGTACCTGTACAGCTAAACACATTTGAGTTCAGGGGTTTTACTGAAATATTCCTTGTGGTGCATAATAAAACTCTCACTGATAATTAAAATCAATGCATAATATGCAATTAGAAAAAACCCGCCAAATCTGACATTAAAAAAAAAAAAAGAAGTCTGTTGATAGAATTCATTATATTCATTAATATCAGGACAGAAAGACTTCTTATACCCAGATTAGACAATATTTAGTGAAAGTTTGCATTTTAGGACACAAGCCTTCCTGAACTAAATGTATTTTATGTAAACTATATGACAGTTATAATCCACTATTTTTTCCCCTAAATTTTATGGGCTTATGCACTAAGAAAGACCATACATATCCATCAAGAGGTAACATACATTTTGTGTAAGTATAAATTAATCTGTAATAGAAAAAGTAGAACTAAAATATTTCAAGCTCCCAAAAGGCTTCTGTTTTATCCATACTCTGTGTTCATTTTTACCTGAACATCAAGCCGTTGTCAAGAAACAGATATAAATTTCAAACAATTGTGCTTTTTTATGACAAAGATGCAAATTCATTATTTTCTATGAAATCTAGCAAATAGTATAAATTATTCATATAATATGACCGCAAAGACTTAAGAAAAGAATGAGATACATATATCACAACCTTGTAACCAAAGGGATGTGCTAGTAAGCTAGAAAAATCTCCCAAACAACATTCACAGAAACATGTTAAAGAAACTAAATAGAGCTGCCTGTCCCCAGAAAATCTCAATTCTGTGTTCTTCCAGAACAAGTGTAATGTGATTCTCTAGTTAAACTCTTTTTACCTGTTTTATAACCTGTGCTTTAATGATCTATTATGCATATATACATACTGTTGTGCAAGAAATTACATTCAGGCAAAAAAAAACCAAAAAAACAAACCTAGTTATTTCACTTTTAAAAGAAGTAATTGAAATTGCATTTATTTATTTTAAGAAATACCAATGACATCAATACCTCCATTCTTGTTTCATCATTTACAGTGAATTAAAACTTTTTTTTTCTGGTAAAAGAAGTACAAAAATTACCTTTTTCTCTACCCTGAAATGCATTCAAAACTCAAACATACATCAGCTAAATTATGCTGGACACTGCCTGTAATGTGATAACTTAAGCATCACTGTCTGTTCAACAACTTACATGCTACATACTTGGTAACATGGTAGAGCAAAAGTCAAATGGTATTTAATCAATCACAGTCCTTGTGACTGATGACATAATCACTTCACAAATGTAGACCTGGTCTCAGAGTTAGTTTACACCACAGTGATCATGTGAAGGTTTTTGAGTATTGCTTCAATGTTATGTATAATCATTACCAAGTCTCTAGAATCCAAATATCAAAACTCTGAGTTAAAGCAGCTGTCCAGAGTGAGTTTTAGAACAATAATTTTCACATAGAAGAATAGATGAGTGGAAGCTAAGATTCTCACTAACTTTAAGAATAAACAGATTTACATGGCTTGTATTCTATATTACAAAGAAGAATTGTGGTGACTGGGATGGACAAAGGAGGTGTCACTGGGAGGCAAGCATAAAACTAAGTATTTCCATGAAATTAATAACAATTTTCAGTTACAAAGTATTTGCAAAGTAATCTCAGTTACAAAGCAAGAGGGACTTTTAAATTTTTTCAATTATTATTTTTAAGCATACTAGCGTGACTGGACATATTAACTGGACGTATTGATGAGACTTTAAAGTTTCCTAATTCTCCTGGCCATGGCAACATTCTTTTTCTATGATGTGATTTCTTTTTCTATCATGATGGGATTAAAATGTCTTTTAATTCCATCTCAATATGTTCCAAATTTTACTTCTACTTTCACATCTGATTATTTTGTTAAGATTTTTGTTGGTTTTGTCTATTTGTCATAAATTATCCTTACTAAAAGTGAGGCATCATTTAAGCGCTGTTAGCTGGGAATTGTTTTGTTTAAAAGAGCACAGTTTTTTCTGCTCTGCTATAGTATTATGCCCATGCATGACCCACAATGACATTTTTCCACCAAGACACCTGATCAGTGTACTCTTGGGGTCTGTTTGATATTGTTTTAAAGTTTCCTAAGCATGTTGACTTTTGTGTATGTCTGTGGCCTGAAGACTTAATTTTGTGTATTTTCTGCAAGACACACTGATAATTTTAATCCCTAACAAATTGGCGATTGAATTTGCTGTAACAATATTACTGTTTCTTTCTTTCAGTTCTTGGTTTTTGTTATCCCCCATCTAGTTCAGCTAGAGGTCTCTTGGAAACTTCCTGAATAAAGGTCAAAAGCTTGGCTCTAACCAGTGTATCTTGTGACTATTAAAACTAAAATGTCTCTTGCCCATTGTTAATTATAGTATTTGATGACACCAAGCTGAGCAGTGCATCTGACATGCCTGAGGGATGGGATACCACTCAGAGGGATCTAAAACTTGAGAAGTGGGCCCAGGGAATCTCATGAAGTTTAATAAGACCTAGTGCAAGGTGCTGCACCTGGGCCGGGGCAACCCCCAGTCTCAGCACAGGCTGGGGATGAGCAGATCAGGGCAGCCCTGCTCAGAAGGACTTGGGATGCTGGTGGCTGACAGGCTGGACATGACCCAGCCATGGGCACTCACAGCCCAGAAAGCCAAACGTGTCCTGGGCTGCAGCCAAAGCAGTGTGGGCAGCAGGGCCAGGGAGGGAATTCTGCCCCTCTGCTCTGTTCTAGTGAATGGTCCTGCTACAGCTCTGTAATCCTCAAGACCACAGAAAATGTAAAAGCAGGTCCAGAGGAGATACACAAAAATTATCAAAGGGATAGAACACCCGTCCTAGGGGTGAGAGAATTGTTCAGCCTGGATTAAAGATGTGCCCTGTCACTATATAAACGGGGTTTAAACAAACAAGTGGCAGACTTTTACTAGGACCTGTATCAATGGAACAAAAGGTAACAATTTTAAACTAAACCAGCCTAGATTCAGACTGGATACAAAGGAAAAAAAAAACTATAAATGTATGAAACATTGGGACAGTGTTTCACAGATTACACAGAGGTGGTGAATGAACCATGCCTGAAAACACTCAAGGTCAGGCTGGACACGGCTCTGAGCAACCTGATGTAGTTGAA
>NW_024529266.1:6783697-6999018 GCF_017590135.1 Pyrgilauda ruficollis
AAAGGCTCCTTTCAACAAAAACCATTGAATTCTCTAATTCTATGATTCAATAAATTGATTCTATGATTCTTGATTTTCGGTTCTATGAGCCTTGGGGTTCTCCAAGGCTCAGTACTGGGGCCAGTCCTGTTCAGTAACTTTATCAATTACCTGGGCAAGGGTGTGCACACTCAGTAAATTTGCAGACAGCACTAAGTTGGGTGGGAGACAAAATGGCAGAGGGATCTGAAGAGGCTGTATGAATGTCCCAAAGCCAATGGGATGACATTCAACAAGGTGAAGTGCTGGGTCCTACACCTCAGGCACAACAACCCCAGGCAGTGTTACTGCCCAGGCTTGAGGCAGAGTGTCTGGAAAGTGGTTGAGCTGAAAAGAGCCGGGAGGTGCTAGTTGTTGGTGGCTGAATATGAGCCAGGGTGTGCCTACCAATGACATCCTGGCCTGTATCAAAAATAGTGTGGCCAGCAGGACCAGGTCAGGGATTGTTCCCTGGTACTCAGCACTACTGAGGCCAGTCCCAAATCCTGTGCTCAGTTCTGGGCCCCTCATTCCATGAAGGACATTGAGGTGCTGGAGTCTGTCCAGAGAAGGGCAATGGAGCTGGTGAAAGGTCTGGAGCACAAGTCCTGTGGGGAGTGGCTGAGGGAGCTTGGGGTGTTTAGCCTGGAGAAAGAGAGGCTCAGGGATGACATTATTACTCTCCACAACTACCTAAAGGAGGGTGTAGCCACGTGGATGTTGGTGCACAAAGAGCCAGGGGAGGCTCAGACTGGCATCAGAAAGAATTTTTTCACTGAAGCGGTTTTCAGGCTTCAGTGGAACAGACTGCCCAGGGAGGTCTAGAAGTGTTCAAGAAATGACTGGATATGGCACTTTAGTGCTGTGGATAAGCTGGCATGGTTGTGTTAGGTCAAAAGTTAGATGACCATGCAGGTATTTTCCAATTTTAATGATTCTACAATTCTTTGGTTGTGCAGTTCTCTGGATCCATTACAGTAAAATAGAACAAACTTCTCTGTGAAACTTATGCAGGGTTGTAATCTAGGGTTTTCCTGCAACAATTAGTGAATGCATATTTTTGGGGTGAGCAAAATATTTGTGGCTAGGTATTAGTTTTGTGTAAGTACAAGTTAATAAGAAGTCAAGCTTTCAAAAATTCATAACTGTTGCCTGCACAGGAGTCCTGATTCAGGAATATTTTTACTGCTAGTGCTTTTCTCACAATTCCAAGAAGGCACAACTCATGCTTTTTTCCTGAAAAATTTTTAAAACAATAAAGTAAGTTAAGCTAATAACAAACTCTCTTAAAAGTTGGGCTAGAGTTAACTGCCTTCCTTGATGCTCTTTTCATCAGGTTTGGCCAAACAACCTTTCAATTATCATTGGTAGTTGTTGGAAAAATTTAGATTAACGAGTCTTCTTCTCTATCTTTTTCAAATAAATGTCATGTGTATATAATGAACCAAATCTCTAACCTGACTTTTTGGAAGCTACATGAGTTGAAATGTAAGTACAAGACACATTCAATTTGAAAATTCACCACCATGATTCCTCAGTGACTTTTAACTCCATGTTACTGCAATTTTCTTACAGTGTAATATTTCAACATGATGGATCTATTTCACTTTCCAATCTTTTAAATTATTTTAGTATTTTTCCTCAATATTAAGAAAAATAAGCTGTTTAATCAAAAAAAGTAAAGATAAATCAGTCAAGTACCCTCTGTAGGGATTGGAAACTAATTTTGATAAATCCCAGAACATTTTTCACACAATAATAGAAAGGTAATTATATTTTGTTGTAATGTATTCAGTTAGGAGTGTAATTGATAACTATTGTGGCTCATAGTTTATATAACTGTGTCACTTTTATTTACCTTTTTGCTTCCAAACTTTATATGTATTTGAAGAAGATAGTGCTGTAGATTTTGAAAAATTAGTGAAGCAATCACAAAGGCATGAAATATTTCTGACTGTTATTGAGCAATAATCTAGTACTTCAGGGTTAGACACTACAAAATCAGTGGCACTGTACAATTATCTTTATTATTGATCTACTAATACAATAGATACCCTCATCTCAGGTCTCTCTGTGGAACTCAAGAGAATCTTTTTTTCCAAAGATGCATTGAAGTTTGAGCATTTTGCTCTGATGTGAGATTAATGATGCCTGTATGGCTTAGGTACTGAAACTTGCTAAAAGAAAGAGGATTTAAGATGCCAGTGATGCCAAAGTAGCAGGTGGTTCTCCAGATTATTAGGGAAAAATTACCTCTGATGAAAGGGGGAACTGGCTATTCCTATTTTAAAATTACGCAGGATATGATTTTAATAGTAATTCCTGGAGTTGCTACTGAATACTTCCCCTAAGTCTAATAGTGCAGACAGGTGATCTTCACAAATTACTCCTATTTTTCACTCTATTTCTTCATGAAGAAATAAAAAATCGTTACCATTTATTCATGTTGATATTGTAATATTTTCAAGGAGTGCTAAAGAAGCACAATTGTAAATGAGTGTAATCTGTGGAATGAGTGCACTATGGGGAAAAAAGTCTAAAAAGAAAGAAAGAAAGAAAGAAAAAAAAAGGTCTTGTTCTCAAGAACAAAATTATTTACTTAGAAATACACCTGGTGCTGTATACAAAATATTACCCCCTCCTCTAGTCTGAAAATCCCTCAAGAGTCCATGTAATCCACCTTGACTTTGATTTTAAAGATATAAAATTTTCAATGGCTTTGAAGGTAATAGAATTGAATGAAATTATATAAAAAAAAAATCTTACTGTATCTTTGCTTTGCAGAGAGAAGCAACTTTGACTTCTGTGAGAAAGCCCTCTAGGTTCAATGTGGCACTGTTCCTGCTGCACCTAGTGGTGTGTGGAGGCAACACGAGTTCAGTGGTCTCTGCTACAAATACCTCACCATCTTATGAAAACAAACAAAGAACTCACTGTCACTTGATGTCAAAGACTGCCAGACTCCAGATATTGGCTGGAGTCTGGGAAGCCATTTACAGGTTATGAGGGTTGTCCCACACCAGTCCTGGTTCTAGCGGTTTCTAGAGAAGCTAAGGACTAGCACTGATACAGATTCCCAGCCTTATCTACATGAGCGCTTTAATCTTTCTGTGTTTAAAATGTGTGCATTTTAAAACTGAACAGCAGTGCCTTCTCATTTATCTATCATATTCAATATTCAATATCCAAAGGAATATTGAATCCTGCTTCCTGCAACAGGATTCCTAATTGGTTTCAGTGGGTATAAAGAGACACAGGGCAGTGGAGAGGCACTGAAATGCACAGGCTTTCAAGGAAAATCTGCGTACTGATAGTCACAGATACATGGTCTATAGGAGCAAGTGACAGCACTTCTCTCTGGGCCTACTACCAAATTAACAAGACCTAAATAAAGTCAGAGCCTATCAACATGACCCACATTTTTAGTTTGGATAATGGCAGAACTAGGTACTCCCATATTTGGTGGTCAAGGACTTAAAAAAAATCTCTACTGCATGAAGAGTGTATCCTGAACTTTTCCATAACAGTAGTGCTAAAAGCAGTAGATACTCATGTAATCTTGGAAATAAACTTTTTACCGACAACCCCACGATAACATGGTACCCTTGAAGTGTCAAATAGACTAGTATTATTTTTTTTTTTAAGATTAGTCTGTGTGCTGATGTGAAAAGCATAACTTTTCTGATACAATTTGGAGAAACCCAAGTATTGTACCAATGCCTGTAGCAACATTTATGCTGTATTTTAAAATGTGTGTTTCTTCCTACCTAAAAGTTTTCTTCTGAAAAAACATTCTTCTCAGAAGTTAAAGCCACTTGAAATTCAATATTTACTTCAGTGTTCTTCTTACACTTACTGTGTGATTTTCTGTTACCAGAGAATTTGCTAGCCATGGTATGCAAGAATTCATGGAAGCTTAGATTATTTTGGTTTTTCTGGTTTGGTTTTATTTTAACAGGAGGCTTAAGCCTCAAATGAATTTTCATATGGTTTGATCCTTTCTCCCACTTTTATGCAAAAGGTCATAAAATAATGCCCTAATTATTTTACTCTATTGTAAAATAAGAAATGAAACATAAAAAATTGGTATTTAGAAGAGAAAAAAATTTTGAATGACCAGATGAGTTTTTTATCTTTTAAAATTTTAGTTATTTGATTTATTTTTTTTCCTTTTTTTCTTACACATGGAAGTTCTCTTCCCTACATTTTTTTTTCCCACAACTGAGTCTTGATTATGTGGAGAAGTTATAAGAAACAGGGACACTGTTACAACCCAAAATTTTACAAATAAAATAGAAGACTTTCAGTAGTTTTCTAAAACAGTCTTTTTTTTTTTTTTTTTTTTTTCTTAGTGTGTGTGAAAGTACATAAAACAATGGGGTAACACAAACAGTGAATTTGAGTAGAATTACTTTCATTGCATCAATGCAACTTTTTCTTACACATTAAATTTTCTCTATGTATTTACCATCCTGAGTATATTAATGTGTTCTAATTTTTGTGTTTCATTACATAAGGCAATTTTTGCATCTTCTAAAGATTTGTAGTGAAAACAATTGTCTGATTCAGCACACTAGGAATAAAATAAATTTATATTACTAGTAGAATTGTCTGGTCTTTCTAAAATATTTTGTTTCCAACAAAAATTAGTGACTGGCATACTTGAATTGCTTGTATCCATTTTTACTCTAATTCTTTTATGCAAATGAAATTAGCATGAAAAATGATGGATTACTTTGAATGTCACAGGCCTCAAGGATTAAGTCAAATATTTCTGTAAGTTTGCCAAATAGACCACCCTTCAAAGTTTAAAAATATTTTTCAAAACATAATTACGGTTTTCCAGACACCAATACTTTTTAGTTTCTCTGCAGATGGCAATAGCTGAAGCAAACTGAAGTAATTCCTTCCATTTCAGTAGTTAGGAGACAACTTCCATTTCATGACATGAACATCCTATGTTATGTTGAAAGTATTTTGCTTCCTAAGTCCCAAACCTGTGCAAGATCTTTCTTAGGAATAGACGTTTCTGAAATTTTTCTATAGTCTTCAACTATGGAAGAATCCCTGTTTCCCTCCCACTGCCTTTTCCCATCCCATGGCATTTTTATATATTACCATGGTAAGTAAGTACACACGAATGGTGCTGGATGTTTGGAGATCACAATATAGAATATTGACTTTTTTTCTCCCTCCAGCTACAACATAATAGACAGGGGTCTGACATTTCTAATGAAGCAGCTGATGGAAAAAAATATTTTATACCATCAAATCTAATTGGCAAGTCTGAATGCAACAACAATTTTATCAAATTTTGCACCAACAAGTTTTGTTATGTAAGAGCCATATTTCTGTTTCCAAATAGTTCAAATCAGTTTTATAAAGCTTAAAATACTTCAATATTTTTTTTTTTGTTTGAAGCCCCTTAACTTACTAAAGTAAAAGTCCACAAACTGGTTACTAAATAAGAATTACATCATACTCAGAATTTTCAAAATTATTCATATAAGTTAAGAGTAAAAGCTATACCTTATTTTTAAAGAACCAGCAGAAAGGCTGGTACGGCTGTACAGATTCTCAGTGAATGAGAAGCACCACAAACTTCAAGTTGTTAGCAATTTTATCTGACCTCTTCCCCTCAAGAACATAATGTTAAGAGTGAAAATACAGTAGTGATGTGTAAGTAGTTCCAACCAATAAGACTCATGTTTTTAGGCTGTTTGGTTACAAAAAATGTCAAAAGCAGATCAAAAGGTACTAAATCCAGTTTGCAACAAATGGTTTCAATTTTATAAGGAATATTCCCAATTTGTAACGTTACAGAAAAAATGTTCACATTAATTAGTCAACAACAAAGGATATGATGGTTAGAAAGAAGATTTAGAAATCAGAGAAGGAATACATCATGGAATTGCAGAATATGCTGAGTTGGAAGGGACCCATCAGGATCATTGGCTCCCCAAGAGTCACACCATCTGCCAGGAGGATTGTCCAAACACTTCTTGAACTCGGTGAGGTTTGGTGCTGTGCCTGCTTCCTCAGAGAGCCATTCCAGTGCCCAACCACCCTCTGGGCGAAGAACCTTTGTCTGGTATCCTGTAGCTTCTCTGACCCAACTTTATCTTTTTTCCTTGAGTAATGAAAGTGACAAGTTTAGTACTTGCCCCTCTGCTCCCCTTCATGAGGATGTTGAGATTTCTGTTGGATGAAAGAGTAGCATAAAATCTAACCAAGGTTCTGGGTACATTCTTCTGCCTTGCGATTCACCTTTAATGTCAATGAGTACTTGTTTTTTCTGTTATTCTAGCCCGGTAGATTTTATATCAATCTGTGTAAAGGTTCAAGAAGAATCTGGGCTTCCTGATAAGGTAAGATTTAATTACTTTCATATCACCGGAAGAATTTCTTTATGTAGTAATGGAAAGGTGCAAAAAATTTACAGAAATATCTGTATCCTCTTGCTCTCTTTTGGATCAACTTCTGCAGAAATCCTATAAATTGACATAATTTAAAATGCACACTGAGAAGAATGTATTTTCTAACAAGTGAATTCCATAGAGTTATGTAAATACTGTGGCATTTCGTAAGATCTATTTGCATAGGTCAGCAGCCATTTCAGGTCATATACAGATAAGATAGGAGACTAGCTGAAGTAATTTTGTTCTTGTTTCATTTAAGAGACATTACACATATATGTATGCATGCACTGTTGCAAAAGATCCTTTTGGCCTTTATATACATAGTTCTTACCAGATGGTTTTCCCTAATGTGTATGCAGAAAGAAATAGTACTCATTTATCTTAGGCTCTTCAAAAATAGTGAAAAATATTACATTAAATAAGACCGACGTTATGTTTTAATTTCAAGTATTCAGGTACTAGGGACAGGCCTTAGATTTTTTTCACAGTACACAGAGTGATACGATGATTGTAATATGGACTGTGACTGCCATCACTCTATCAATTCTTCAATGAAATCTTTAACAGTAATTTCACATATGGCACTGTAAAACCCAGAAGCCCACATAAAGGAAGTGAGAAACATTAACTCTCTACTTGTAGCTAAGCCTCTCAAGAAAAAAGTAGTTCCATAGTGCTTGTGACAACCAAGTCCTGAGGGGAACAGATGCTCTGCATTTTTCAGGCCCTATAAGTTATGCCATGCCATAATAATGTATCTGAAAACCCATGGAGCAAACACTGTGCATTCAGGTTCTACGGTAGATCAGGTTCTACCCCATCTCAGGGTGAGTCAATAAATGGAAGACAACCCTGAGTCCTGAAAGCAAGGCCAAGTTTTCAGTGTGCTTTTGAGCCCACAACAAGAGTACGAATATTAAAAAAAAAAAAAAAAAAAAGAAAGGATATTAAAGCTACTCTAAAGGACAGGAAAGGAAAATTAAGAGGGTTGCAGCACTCAATTCTTTCAAATTTCAGAATCAAATAAATTTTTCCTAGTTTCTTCATTTTTTAATTTCTTCCAAGAAGATTAAAGAGGAATTTAAAAGGCATATTCCAGTTGCCTTACTTACTCTGCTCAAGATCGTGATCACTGATCATCCTCAAAATCTTCCAAATTCAGGTGTGCATGTATACATATTCACCCAAATACAAGAAATTGACTATTCAAATGTTCATAGGCTTGACCTTTTCTAAAAATCCCTACAAACTATAGAAGTCAAAGGCAGAATCAAAGATTAAATCATGTGTCACAATTGCATGTCGTAGGAAAGGTAATTACAATGTTACAGTTGAGTTTCATTTTCAGAGTATTATGATCTCCAAAAATTATTATAATTCTTGATTATAGCCTCTGCTGAATCACCTGACGAATGTAATACATTACAAAAGTGCAGATTTTTATGCCTTCTCTGAAGAAAGAAGAAACACCAAAAGAAGAGGAAAAAATTTAAAACCCCAGAGAGTTACTTTTAAAGGAATTGACCACCCTCTCGCTAATTAACTCTCCTTAAGCCCTTCTTTTATTTCTAGGCCATATGTCAGTGCTAGTCTTTTAATTATCAAATGGTATGTAAGCCTTTTGTACAGTATTTTTAAGCTTTCAGAGAGCTCTTCAAGCTGCATCATGCACCTTTTCCTTAAGCAAAGATAAAGAGTCCTTATAATAGACCTGTTAGTCCTGCTAATTAGTTGATGCTTTTGACACTCTCTCCCTAAATTTCTAAACATTTGTAAAAGATGTTGTCAGATCTCCCTTCTGTATTCTAATGTCTTTTTCATCTGCATGTCCACTGGTCCAAACCAAAGTAAATCACCTATGTAATCCTTTGAACATTTTCAAAGTACTGAGGGAGCAAGATGAAATGTGAGTACATCTACAAGCACACTGCCATACTCCAAGCATATGACTAGCATAACGAAAAAAATATCCTGGACAGGTTGGTGAAATTTATTATTGGCTTCTACAATCAGAAATGACACCAGGACTGTCAGATAATATATCTTCCATGAAGAGTCATCCTTCAGGAATGATCAAAAAATTCTTTTTCCCTTTATAATTAATCATTTTACCAGATTTGTATGTTTCAGTATATTTAACGCATACTATGACAATTGCTTTTTGTCACTTGAAAGCACATCTTAGAGAAATACCTTCTTCTGCAAAGATATTCAGAAGTCTACACTTTTTATAAATTTCTTTTTATCCAAGATTTCATCAGTGGAATGCTCTGATTCAAGATTAAATATGAACACTTGCAGGTATGTATGTTCACAATACTGACATACAAGATATGGACATACAAGGACATAAAAACCCTCTAATCAGTTTTTGAAGGTTGTCCTTGTAGCAAAAGGACCAAAACACAGACTGAAAACTACAACTCCGCCTGAAAACCAGTGTTTTCAGCAGACTTGAAAGGCCCTGAAAGAATAGAAGATAGTAATTACAGGACTGTTAGGGATATTTTTTCTGAGAATGCATTATTCAGATAATCTTCCAGGTGACAGTATCAAACTGCACTAACCAAAATGAGCACTTGTGCTCATACACAGATTAATACAAATCATTGTCAGGCATAAGGTCTTAATGAATGCAACTAAGAGATTTACAATAGCAGTTTGCAGTTACGAGGGATAAAATATGCTCCAACTGTATAAAGAGTAAATAACATTAGCACTACTCTTTTGTAATATTTTTGATCCCAAGAAGTTTAAAGCAAAATCTTCCATTAGACAAGGGTTAAAATATAAAGAAAAACAAAAATACAGTCCTCTTGGTCATCCACTGTTTTCATACAAAACTGTGCCATCTCTTCTGGCTGTTCATATGCTATTTTTATTTGATTCCAGTTACTCAATAGTTCCCCTAATTGTTTTCTTTTTATTACTTTCATTGCTTATACTCCCCACATATATATACACACATATATTTCAATAATTTTTCTGTCCTCAGTGATATGCTAATGTCATCAATAAGAACTGTCTTTCCTGCGTCATCTCCGCAACACAGCTAAAAATTTGATACATTATTGTTATACCAAAACTGTGTAATTACTTCTTTCCCAGAATTAAAAAAAAAAAAAATTCTACCCTATTTCATCATTCTGTATGAAAACAACTTTTTTGATTCTACTACACCATTTTTAGGACAAGGAGATTTAGACTGGCATGTGATATGCAAGATTTGGACAAAACATAGAGGTGTACAATGACATGCTGGTGTTCATTTTTTCTGCACAAATCCTGTTTCATGTTCCTTGAATTATTCTGAAGTTCGCCTTAACGCTGAGTTATTTCTCCATCCTGAGATATTCAAGGTACATGCATTTAAAAGTGAGTATGATGCTGTTATTTGTGATGTTATTAAGACAATAAATCATTGGAGAACTTTTCTGACATCTCCTCATATTGTCTACTGTACTCACTAGCAAACAGCATGTGCTTCTGTTATTAAATCCACTTCCCCGGTCACATAAGTTTTGCTTTTGACATACATAACTTTTTTAGTATTTTTGCACCTCTTTGTTCTTCCTTCCATTGGTATGACTTCTACCTTCCCCTTCATTTCTACTCTAGCCCTTAGGTTTTGGTAACACTTATTTCTTCCTCTTCTGCTAGACTCCCATTCTTTTATATTCCCTCACACCTTCTAATGTTTTACAGTGTATTTGATTCTCTTCCCTAGTCCAGAGAGTTAGAAAACTTTCATTTTGTTGCTGGCCTTTGTCCACTGGTCAGGGAACATCTTCCTTACCCTGTTGCTTCCCTGTACACAGCAGCTTCCAAGTACCTAATACTCTCTAGGTCCCACAGTCCCTGCATTCAGTTAAATAAAGCATGTTCTTTCACCAGCCCTTTAAACCTTCATTTAGTGTCTCCATCATAACTTACCAGAGGTAGGCAGTCAAGCTTAATATTTCAGTCACATCTTCTGTGTCCAGAGACATTTATTGCCCCTTGTAATTTCAATGCCCCAGTGTTTTCTCAAGTTTTCTCTGGCTTTTACCAAAGATTTTAAAAAGAAAGGAAAAAAAATTCAATTTAATGCTACATTTATAGTATCCTACCATGATTTGTTGTCCACCTTGAGACAACTAGTAGACTTTTTGTTTAAATGACAATTAGCACCAAAAAGAAGGCTGACTGGGAAGTTGTGTGCCAAAGATGATCAAAGGCAAATAGTCTCTGACAATTTGACTTGGAGGATCTCCTTTCTCACCATGTGGCATGATCACCAAACAGTGAGCGACCAGCAAGCAGAGTTAAAAAAAATAAAAACATCTCCATTAAAAAAAAAAAAAAAAAAAAAAAGATTCACCTGTTTCTCCTCAAAGAAAAACCCTGTTTTCTGACAGATTCATTCTTATCTATGTTTTAGGTCTCAGTTAAACTATGAGTTGTGAAATGTAAGATTCTGCAAACCTGCTGTATTATATTTTCCAATAACATTGTACTAAAGTAAAAATTAAGAGATTCTTGCAAGATTACTTCTTCTCTACATATTGAGAATTCTCACAAAAAATATTATGCAATTTACTATAGTACAGGTTATTTTACCAAATTCTTTCAAATTGCTATTTGTTCCTTACCTTTTTTTATGGTCCAAAATGTGGTCAGTCTTTGCTGGACTTATATAAACTAGGTTAGCATATAGAGAATATGAAATTGCCATTTTAATTCATCAAGTTAAATGTTATGAAGTAAAACTATTTTTTCAGTTTTCCCTGGTAAACATAAATTACTGATAATAAAATGTGCTGGGTAGATTTCTAAATGACAAATGTCTTGAAGAAGCATTTTTACAAGGAGGGACTTTATGATGCTTGAGTTAATTTAACATGTTAATATTTTCAAGTGCTGGTTGCTTGCAAGACTGATTTTTGGATGTAAAAATAAACTTGACTGAGTTCAAGTATTTAAGTCATTCAGTTGCAATTACAATCAAATAGACATTTGAACATACAATTTTGGGTGAAACACAGCAGCATTCCTCAAAGGGTTGAAAATCAGATGACATATAAAATGAAGAATATATCCAAGTGGGATTTTTTACTATATGAATTATTATTAGCATTCACTGAATTGTTCTCCTGTTATAGATAAAATAGTAAAAACACCATTAGAATTTTTGGAATCAAAATATTCAAAAAAATTCACACATACAACACAGCCTCTGCAAAATTAATGCATGTGAATCATGTAAATGTATAAAAATATTGTACATTAGTCTTACAGTGTTCAGTGTCTCATTTTTTAATTCAAGGCTCTAAATAATAGATTTTTCATGAATGCTATGCAACTTTCAAAAAATAGTTAACTTAATATTTTCAGATACTAACTTGGAAACAAAACAAAGCTTATTTTTTTTTCACAAGAAACTAAGTTAATTATATGACATGAATTATATGACATTATAAGAAATTTCACAGGCTGTTACACAAAAAGAAAATTTTAAACACTATAACATATAGAAAGAGCTTTCAGTTGCCTAACTCCTCAAGCTTGCTGTTGTTATTTGTTAAAAGAAACACACTTTCAGAAAAAAAAAAAATCTATAATCAAAATGCTTTTTCACTTCACAGTAGAGGATTGCTCTTTTTTAAAACAAATCATATAGAACAATTATTAAAGCACCATGTATAGGCTTGTCTTTATGGTGTAGTATTCTGTTCAAAACATATGCAGACAACTTATCTAAACTTTAGGATTAAAAAATATGTTTTCACAAGAAGTAGAAAAGTTATTTTCACATGACTTATAGTAAATGTGCCATAAAGCACAAAATCTAAGTTAACTAAGTAAGAGTTACAATAGCATCCCTGAAAACATTAAAAATATAAATTCAATCTCATGTTCAATTAATTAACCACAGCAAAACAGTCAAAAATTTGAAAAATTTGTATTTTTCTAATGCACTTAAATGATTTTGGAATTAACTCACAAAAATGTCTCTTCACCTTATGAAATGGGGCATTTACTGGGCCATAGATCTCATATGGTAAGTCTAAGTAGAGTTTAATAATTACAAAGAATTAAGAACAGAGAACCATGTACAAGTTGTTATTATATTTAAACACAAATAGTACCTTCATTTATGGCATTTTGAATAGCATTTTGAAATTATTTTAGTGTAACAGATCTTTTGCTGAAAATCTTAAGTTGTTTCATCTTTGTCACAACATTCATTTGACAAAAAGCAATTTTTTATGAAAACTTTCTGCATAGTTGTGGTATTTATCTAACACTGGAAAACTCTTAATCAAGGACAATATTCTACTGCATTGCAGTTTATCAAATAATAAAAATATTTATTTTAAATTTTATGGTAGATTTTCTGTCATGGATCCAGGATTTTTAGTATACTTTAGTATTTTATTTTTTTTTTTGTTACTTAAGAACCCTACTTACCACTTTTCCCTATAGTACAATATCATTGTTATGTGCTGACTATACCTTTCATTTACCTATCAGCTACTGATGGGATAGGATGTTCATTATGGTTTGGTCAGATTCTCTGATCACTGACAAATTGAAAAAAAACACAAGTAGGCTTTAGAGGCAAGTGATATAGAGAAAGGAAAATTATTTCAAATGGTGATGATGAGGAAAATGAAGGGAACAAGGGAAGAAGTTTCTGCTGATTTACTCTTAGTGCCACTGCCCAAGTACACAGTTTTGCTAAGAAAAAAATTATGAAAAAGATTACTCCATTTTAATCAGGTTATTCAAAGAAAACAGCTGCAATTACAAATTGTCATTTAGCCTGGAAATGAGATACTGAATTCCTTATGAAATTTACTACTAGAAGGTCAGAAATGAAGAATCCTTTTCCCTATTTTTCTGCTACTTGAGGTAAAGAATAAAGACATGCTCATGTCTTTAACCAGTTAAAATACTTGAAATGCATAATATTTTATGTACTGCTCTGCACAGAAAACTTGAGCAAGAAGGCTTTGACAGGAGTGGAAAAAGCTTAGCAGCATCCGCACTCTTAGTATATTTACAGCCCCTTGTAGTCTTCAAGCCTCTTTGGAAGTCTGAATAATTTAACCAGTATCACAGTTAGTTCATGCACTTGCAAAACACACTTCTAAAACTGTTGTGCTAATGGTTACATTATTCAAATTTCTGCCTTTCTAGACAGAAGTAGAGGGTAAGAAGCACATGCTGACTTTGGCCCTGAATGGCTATAATTTTGAAGAAGGACATGACTACCCAGGTTCATTTCTGGCTGTTTAGCTTCCCTTCACCACGAGGTAGAGACTATAAACTCACAAGTTTTCTCTTCCTATCACTTCTTTTTCCCTCCCAGATGATATTAGAGAGAAATCATGTATCTGATCATAGCAACTAAATTCATGATGGTTCTTATCACCTGAAGTGGTAGCATATAGCTTATATAGGTCATTAGTAACCACTGAAACTGTTAAGAAAAGACATTATTAATTCTCTAATACCATGTCATGCAGTGAAAGTGCTGTAAGATATAAATAATCAGATCTTCGCAAATTAAATCCTGTTCGAACATTTTTGAATCTGCTGTACGCGTTCAATGAATACATGACATGTATTCATTTTCTGGGGTCTGACATTTGAATTTATTAATTTTCAGTATATTAAAGATAGCATAATGTCTACAAAAGAAAAAGCATGGGAGATAAAAGTATAGTGAGATATTTAAATTAATGTTAGGCTAACCTTGGAAAAAGAAAGAAACATCAGTTCTCTCTGTGAACCACAAAGAGACTGAGTTTAATTTCCAGATACAAAGGCAAGCAATTATGATTTGTTTCTTACAAGCAGGGAAATTTATTAAAAAATGTGCCTTCTTCCATCAGCATTTGTGAAACGTGGGCTAATACTGAATTTTACTGACTCTCATAGTAATAAAACTCCTGATCCTAAATCCATAAAAATCAATAGTGGAATTGATTCAGGCACTACCTCTGAGCTTATATCATTGCAAAAGTTGTATCAGTTGCCACTTTCAACCTAAGCTGTTGTTCTAAATTGTAAAACAAAAAAACATTGAGTAAGTAAGCATGTGATAGGCTACCAATAAAATTGCTTTAGGACAGCTGGAATTGACTCACACTTAACCTCACTCTTCTGCTTGTATACATAATTTTAGTGTGTCAATGTTATTTTCTTTGGGTGCATGCAGAGAACCTTAGACTGGATGGGGCTATTGAATCTTCATGAGAATGGTTATTTAGCTAATGTAGTAGCAATTTTCATTCTCTGTACATCGCATTGCAGTGGTATCAGGCTACTCCTGTTTTACACGATGCAAAGCATGGGGATATTAGTACAAAGCAGGGGAAAACTACAGTAGGACAAAAATACTCAGGTGACTTTATTGGTCAAAAATTGTTCAGTAACAGGTGCACCTACTAGGCAGTTCCATATCCTTTCCTCTCACTGCTGTCTAGATACATTCATGACAGGTTGCAGCTCCATGCTGCAAGAGCAATAAAGAGCTGTTATTCCAGAGACATTCTGAATTGATGTATCAAGGCACGTTTTGGTATCTGTTCTTTACATACATTCACATTCTTTGTGTCTGCTGTGCATATGAGATCTTACAAGTACAGCTACAGAATCACCATCTGAAATTGAGGAACTACTCACTGTTTACTATTTCTTTGAATTTCTTAACAGTTTCTTACTCAACTTTGCTAAAAATAATTTCTAAGACATTGAATAGAATGGTAAAAGCTAAGTTACCTTTTAATCTGGAATAAAACTGCTGCTAGTCACTACCAACATTAATCTATGATATCCTAATATGCTACATATAATTAATCTTCAAGCATTTAAACCATTAAAAACTGCTCAGTCTGTCTATTCAAAACCAGCTATTAATTTATAAAGACTTTTGCCAGCAGGAAAATGGTTGTAACCCCAACAGGAATCCTCCAGATAGGGAAATTGAAAAAATTAGCAGACTACCTCATCATTACAGAAGAGCCTCTTATTTCTGGAGAAAAGGAGACAATATGAAAGCTTAAATGAGATTTTAATGAGATGTCACCATTCCCTGGAAAGAGCTTGAGCAAAGTTAGCTAGGTCTGGAAAACAGAGTATAACCATGACTATCAACTCCTTATACACAGACACAGGTTCAAAATTAGTTGGCTAAACTAGGTGCTTTACTTTACTTTCTGGACCTTCTTAGAAGCATTATTTTTTTTGGTTAAGGCCAGGTATTGCATAGGGGAATGGCACTGGGCCTTTTGTGCTGTATAAGGAACTTAGAAAGTTCTAAGGTTGAAAATATTCTATATGGACTGTATGAAATCTAAAGAAAAGTAGAGAAGTATAGTAGATCTTAATGGAGCAAGACATTTATACTCCAGCTTTATGAAGAGGTATCAAATTATTATGAACACAAAAGAGGAAGAAGGAAAGTAGATTAATGAATATTTCTCTATGCAAAAAAACAAAAGTTCAGAGAATACTTTTCCAAGAGAACAATATTTTGTTATTAGGAATAAATTACTTCAAGCACTAAAACAACACAGCTATAGCCACAATAATGAGCGGAATCTTTTTTTTTTTTTTTTTTTTTAATATCTGTTTCTTTTGACCTATTTTAGCAATAAAACACAACTACTTTTTGTTCCTGTCATTGCAACTGACTTAGTGCAGCAAGACTAAGAACTTCAGCCTATGGTAATTTATCTAAACCCTCAAAATGGTTAATTTAAATGAGAGCTGCAGCACCCTTTCCAGAAAATAAAACATAAGATTCATAATAAATTTCAAAATTCTAAATATTAAACTAAGTACAACTTGATGTTGTTTGTAAATTCATCATGCAATGGAAAGAAATAAAGATACAATTACTACAGGATATTATCTTCATTAATATCTTCTGAATATGAATCAGCCTTACCTTAATAACTACCAAGTGGGACTTGGTCAGCGTGACTTTTTCACAAGTTCAACTCCCTCATTAACATCAGAAATAAAGATGGATGGTCTACCAATATTCAGGAATGTTTTTTAGGCTTTTTTTGTGAGACAAGTTATATGATTCCACAAAAATACTGTTATTAGTTTGTGGAAATATTCTCACTTCTGCAATGTCTGACTTCAAAAAATACAAAAACTTTTCTAAATATTTATAGGAAGTAACTAACACAGCCTATATAGAAGTTTCTAACTTGGAAGTTTCTAACACAGCATATAACCTGCTCTTGCTAGCTGGTCCAATGTACAGATTAACAAAGTCAAAATTTTAAGCAGGCCACTGAGAAAGAATTACAACAAACCAGCTCATGTTTCATTTCAATTTCTTAGGACAGAATAATTCGGCTTACTTTTGTTTATCACACACTAATATCCAGAATGTAAGACTTGAAAATATTCAAAAAAATAGGTAAGTCATGAATTTAATGGCACAGGAGGCAGGCACATTATTCTGGATTTGTCCAAATCAGCAGAGTCATAACTCCTGGCCAATGCTGACACAATATCAGACCTTAAAAAGTCTACACATAATGGTTAGTTAGGGGAGTGTGTTAAAGGTAATTTCAAATATCTAAATTAGGAATGACAGCTTCTTTGGAAACCACTGTAGAAGTACATTGCAGTACCATTAGTTATGCTTTAGTTATCTGCTTCTGGTATATAATGTGAATAATTTGGTTTGTTAATTTTTTCTTTGCTTTAAGAAGTTACTAAAAAGTGTCTCTCAGAAAAAAAGCCTAAAATTATAGCTATTATGTGTTATTGACCTCCAGGGCATAAAATACACAAATCTGTTTATATATAAGTCATATATTTACATTTAGTGTATATATACAAGTATACATATATAATAAATTAGTTACATGCACATACAAGACATAATTTATTAAATATTTGATAAAATATTTCAAACTTAGAAAACAACCTGGCAATGTGTAATTTAGAAATACAAACATTGACTGTTTTCCTAATATAGTCTTTTTTTCGTAACCACTGTAAATGAATAGCATTGACCCTGAACCCCAGATATTATAGATCACTTTAATTCAGAGGACTTTTTTTAAAATTTTTAATTTACTTTAGAACCTTTTAGTATTATTTTGGTGACACCTGTTCTCTGATTTTGTTAGCGTGATGCTGCTTAGAATCAGTTAAAAAATACTCTACAAGAGAAGTTGCCATCATCCTTCTCTTTTATAACCTAAAATATTTGCTCTGTTGCATACCTGCTGCTTTTCAGGTATCATATCAGAAATTCACTTCACGTCATGCTTTATCTATATACCCCAACATCACCTACTTTGTCTGAATGAGACTTTGAAGACAGTGTACTAAGAATTTAAGTTCTGCAAAGATACATGTATTTAATAAATCTGAGAATTATTAATCACTGTGAACTCATAGCCCCATTGTAAAGCAAGCTTGTAAGTAGCTTTGGCTTTGCAGCACTTAGTCCAGTCATGCACAGTCTTTGTAAAGAAGTTTAAGCAGAAGGATGTGTTAACTTACAACATTAAAGATCATTTTCATTTTGTTATTAGTTTTTAAGATCTTCAGCATAGAAGGACAGAGATACCTAAAGTAAGACGCTTATACAACTAATTTTCTTTTGATTTCATAGTTTGGCTAGTTCTCAACAATAATATAATACAATACAGATATTCACTGCATAATTCACAGATATTACACTGTGTTCCATCATGCATGGTAAATTAAAATATTCCATTAACTAAACAAATTTCTGGTGCCATAAATCAAAGCACACTAAGTAAATCACAGTAAATGAAAACAGAATTGCAATTGCATCACATTGATTAAGCAGAGACAAGAAATAGTAAGATTTATCATATTTAATGGGCAGAGATGATTATGAAACACACAGTTTTGAGGTTTGGACTTTTTTGATCTTTATATTCTTTTTCTGAATTGCAAGTACAGTGTTTTTTAACTTCAAGGCATTATCAACACAAAGGAAGACATTTTTAAAATTAAATTTTGCAAAATTTTTATGAAACAAGTGTTGAAAACAGATACCAGGGTAATAGAATCATGTCATGGTAGTGAAAAATGTCTGTTAAAAGAAGTGATATTTACATTGACTATGTTCTCTGTATACTCCAGTCAGGGCCTACTTTGTGTTTGATAAAACAAACACAACAAACCAGGAAGTTTTCACTCAGCTGAGCAGCATGATGATATGACTTTCAGAACCATGTTAGGCTGTTGCACAGGTGAATCTCCTGAGGGTATGCTAATAATGGAGAGTGCACCCAAATCAACCAATCAAACTGAACACAATTTTAGTTATACCACACAACAGTATTTGTATTCATCAAAGTATTTTTAATATAATTTAAATATGGATATTTAAATGTGCAAATGGGTCAAACAAATGTACAAATGGGTTCTTACTCTCATCTCTCATCACTTTCTTCTGGGCACATATTTTCTCTCACACAGGACTGACAAATACTGGAGGATTGCAGTACACCTGTTGTAATGCAAAAATCTGACTTATGACATGTTGACATATTAAATTACAACATCCATTACTTTTGTTCTCAAAATTGTTGCTAAAATTAACAGACAGGAAATCTGTTTGTTTGGCAGGCTGGTTTCAGTAAGCCTCAGGAGTCATGTTTTAAAATTTTGGTTTGAAGTGCTCTGAAATATTACTTGTAAGGTTTCTAAGCTGTTCAGTTGAAATCTACTTCAGGTAAGGAGTTTGTGATAACCTTTTTTTGTTAGATATTTATAATCTGCTGCAAGCTTTTATGACATTAGCCTTAGTATTAGTATTAGTGACTATTAGTGACTATTAGTAACTATACAAAGCACTTAGTATTAGTGCTTTGTATAGTTAGATGTGTGCTTCAAGACCTTACTGAAAGCTTTAGGCCTGAATTTCCTCATTATCTTCAGTATTTCCCTCCTATTGTTTTTTGTTTTTCATAGGTACCTGGCTAGCACAGCTGGGAAATGCCCAATATTGCTTTATTTAGAAGCTATTTTCACTGCTTTAGAATTGTCCTACACTTTATTATTAAAATTAAACTATTCATTTCAAGATGCCAGCCTTATTAAAAATTATATTTAGTCAACAAAATTTTGCCATACTTTAGAGCAGGATTAAGGGAAGCAATGTTGCTTCCTCTATATAACTGCTAACATTTATTTAATAAATTTATATATAATTAGGATTAAGACTTGAAATTTGACATAGAGTGGAATGTGCCTTTCAGTAGCTCCTCTCTGTAAAAAATCTGTTGACATCTGCAAATTATAAGACTCTGGATATTCTGTTTGCAAATACCATTGAATTGAACATTTTTCACAACTGCACAGCAGAAGTCTTTAAAAAATCTACCATGAATACACCTTGCTAACTTCAAGATTCCGTGTATAAACACCATATCTGTTAAATGACTAAGCATTCTTTCCTGTAAGTCAGTAATTAAGTGAACTTCTCTTCCAAGTACTAATTTTGCCAGCCAGGAGCAACTGACACATCAGGTGCAGGAATGCAGACATGAAAATCACTCTCCCAAGAAATTCCCAAAGGCCTTTGTCTGGCTTATAGCCACGGAAGGAAACAGAGAAAGCTACCTGGCTGGAATACAGCAGAGTAATGAGCTGGACTTGTCATAGCAATGCCAAGAGAAGCTGGACACTATGAACACAGGGAATAAGAGGGTATATTTTATGAAAAAAAGCTGGTGAACATAAGAACAAATGCCTATCTTACTACACAAATTCGCAGAATCACAAAATTACTGAAGCCAGAAGGCACATCTAGAAATCATCTGGTTACTTTGGAGCAGCATGTGATGGATGCACTTCTCCTGTGTGAGATAAATGAACTTTGGGCCAGGCAGACCTGCGGAGGCAGGTGGGCCTAACTGAAGTTAATCCTGGTGACTGCGGCTATCAATAAGGCAGCACCAAGCCCCCCAAATGGTTTGGCTGAATACTAGACTTAAAGGCATCCAAAACTTCATGAACACAGAAAAAAATCCGTCAGAAAACCAATCACTTTATGCTATAATTATCTGCAGGCAACAGGGTCCATTGAGCTCTCCCTCCATAGCAGCTCTCTGAGCAGTAGAGATCTCCAGTTGCTGGGAGATCCCGTACCTGACACTAGATATCAGTGGCATGTTATGCCTACATGTCACATCTAAGATATGCATTGTAAGCTTATATGACAATATTTGTGTCCCATATTAACTTGAATTTTATCAAATGGTATTGTGTAGTAAATAGCACTGATTGCCAATCTGCAATTATTAAATGCTTTACATACATAAATTTACTGATTAGAAATCTATAAACTTCCTTCTCTTCCCTTCTCTTTCCTTGCCTTCCTCAGTTTCACACAGAATTTTATCCTGAAAATTATCTTTTATCTCTTATCCTGCCATTTTGAAAAGAATTTATGTGCATACTAATTTCAAGCATGTGTTTTCTATTTTACTGTAACAGAGCCAATGTGATCACACCCCAAAGGACTGAGCTCCAAACATATTTTCTGGACAGTGTTAACAAAAGTTAACACCTGTGTCAAAAACCAGACATTAGGGAAGCTATGCTGAAGCTTATATACATAAATTCTTCTAACTCTCCATTGATACTAAACAGAATCACAGAATAATAGATTTACAGGATTGCCTGGGTTGGAAGGGACCCTAAAGGTCCACTCCCTCTAACATGAGCCAGGACAGTTTCCCCTAGACCAGGTTGGTCATAGCCCCATTCAACCAGGTCTTTAACACTTCCAGGCATGGGACACCCATAATTTCACTGAACAGCTTGTTTCAGTACTTCACCATCATCTGTGTAAAGAATTTTTTCCTAACATCTAATCTAAACTTGGCTTCTGTCAAGTTAAAACCGTTGCCCCCTCTCCTGTCATTATCTGTCTGTGTAAAAAGTCCTTTTCCCTCTCTTCTTTAAGTCCCCTGAAGCTAATGAAAGGCTACAATTATGTCTTCTTAAAGCCTTCTCTTCTCCACACTGAAAAAACCTAGCTCTCTTATCCTGTCTCCATATGAGAGAAGTGCTCTTGGTGGCCCTCTTCTGCACTTACTCTCACAGGCCTCTGTCCTTCTTAAACTGTCGGCCTAAAAATTGGACACAGTAACCCAGGTGGTATGTCACAAAACCAGAGAAAAGTGGAAGAATCACCTCACTTGACATGCTGGTCAAACCTCTTTTGATGCTGCCCAGGACAGGTTTGGCTTTCTGCGCTTTAAGTGCACACTATGGGTTCATGTTATGCTTTTCATCTGTGAGGTACCTCAAGTCATCCCTTCCTTCTGTTGTGTCAACTGCACCACTCAGCCTCACATCCCCTGGTTTTTGTAGCCAGAGGGCCACATAGGTGTCTTCTGTGAGAAGCTGCTGGAAGCTTCCACTATGTTCAGTACAGCCAATCCCTGATGTCTCTGAAGATGGACATGCTGCTGGCCAAAACTGAGCCAATGAGAGAGGTTGGTAACACCTCTGTGATAAGAGAGGGAGGTGAGAACATGTGAGGAAAATGACATGGCAGCACCAAGGTCAGTGCAGAAGGGGGGCAGGAGGTGCTCCAGGCACCGGAGCCGAGATTCCTCTGCAGGCCGTGGTGAGACCAGGGTGAAGCAGCTGTGCCCCTGCAGCCCAAGGTGATCCTTGGGGATACAGAGATCCACCCACAGCTCACGGGGGAGGTGCCCACACTGGAGTGGGTGGATGCCTGGAGGAGGCTGTGATCTAGTGGGAGATCGGTGGAGAGAGAGGGCCCTGCTTCCAGGCTGGAGCAGCCTTGGAGGACTGCACCCATGGAAGAGCGACCCATGCTGCAGCAGTTTTGGGAGGACTGTGTGTTGTGGGAGAGATTCACATTGCAGCAGCTTTGGGAGTATTGCTGCTCATGAGATTGGAGCCACACTAGAGAAGTTCACAGAGGACTCTCTCCCGTGGGAGGGACCCCAGAGCATCACAGGGGAAGGACTCCTCTCGCTCAGCAGTGGAAGAAAACCTTGGGTGACAAATTGACCAACACCCCAATTCCCTGTCTCCCTGTGCTGTCTCTGGAAAGGAGGGAGGGGTTGGGGGAAGAAAAGGTATTTTTAAGGGCTTATTTTACTTCTCATTACCCTCCTCTGACTCTATTAGTAATAAATTCACTTTGTATCTTCAAGTTGAGCCTGTTTTGGAGTGTTTTTCTTCCAGTCCTTATCTCAACTCACAAGCTCTTTGTTAATTTTTATTTTTTCTCTCCTCTACCCAGCTGTGGGTAGAGGGAAGGGTGAATGAGCAGCTTGCATAGGTGCCTGGCATTTGGCCAGTTGTCAAACCACAACAGTGGCTATTCAGCTTCATCAAGTGGTCTCAAACCTGTTCTCAGGTTGTAGTGGAAGGAAGTTCACTCGCCCAGCCTCCAACAAGAGGACCGGAAACTTGAGACAAGTAGGGATCTTGACTGCCAGTGGAAGTGAAGAGCTCACTAAACTCAGCCTTCTCTATATGAGGATCACCCTTATTACCTCTCATTTATAGAGAAGGCATTTAAATTTGGAAAGAAAAATCAAATAAATATATGACACTTTGACAACTTGAAGATTCAAGTGGTATTCTACAAAAACTAGAAGTGTCTATTGTTGTCTTGAGTAACTGTCATGAAAATATGCCAAAAGGTCACCTTCCTTTACATTAAATCCAGAAACAATAACTTCCTGAAATAGCTCATTAATGTTCTAGCTGTCTGCTGATCATAAGTAAAATTAAAAGTGATATATTCCACAGATTAACAAGAGGATCTGGAGGCAAACAATAGAATCTAATTAATCTTGAAAAAAGATTTGTCTACTTAGCAGCTGAATATTTTAACCTGTTACGGGTAAGTAATACACATTTTTATATATCATTACATTTATGTATGCATATCTTCTGTATTGGTTAGGACTACCTGATTTAATCTCCACAATAAGGAGGAGACTCAGATAGGCTCTTTTCAGAATGCCAGTGGTTCCCCTGTAAGGTAAACGCAGAAATGTCCTCCAGCTTCATCTATCCATGTTGTTAAACTGTAGCTGGAAAAAATGTATAGTATAACAACTACAACAAATCAAGAAGAGTCCATTGGTAACTCACTGATTCTGAGCTATCTGTATGTACCACTCACATGGAGAAATGTGCAGTCAGCTTAATTTGCTCTTTTGCTGATACCTGCCCTTGTAATTGCTGAGGGAGGTTTTTTGATCTGGTGGATAATTTGAAGGGTGCAATTATCAGTATTTAGCAAGTAGAAAAGGCATGCTTAGTGTTCAGCAAAGTGGCATAGAGTACATTAAAGCTCAGACCCATGGTGAATAGCTGCCTTTTATCAAGATGGCACTGTAAGAGATCAACAAATCTTGGTAAATGAAGTCCAGGTAGAGATTTTCTGAAGAAAGAGTAGATGTGAAGGTAGGGCCATTTACAAGTAAAAAATTTTTACATTTAAGTCCAACAAAAATATTTTATTTCAAAGTTGTTTTCACTTCAGCATATATATAACCAGAAAAAAAAAAACTTTTTTTTTTTTTTTTCCCAAGGAAGCCAAAGTGGATTAATCCTATCCATTCTGTAGCTTTTTTCATACAAAATTATCCAAAATCTTGTATAAAATACTAAATTTTTTGTTGTTATAACATCAGTATAAATAGCAGATTAAACTATGTGCACTGCTGCTCTAAAGTAAACAAACAGAGTTCAGTTAAGTGGAGGAACTAAAAAAAGAAAAGGTTTTATGAGAGATCTTTTGAGGGAAGGTGAAAGAAAAGTACACTGAACAAACAAAGAAACACAAAAAAAAACAAAGTTAAAATGATAGTAATAAAAAAAAATGGGTATGGTAAAATTAAAGAAAAATTATTTCCTAAAGGATTTCCTAAAGTGATGAAAGCCACATCTTAAATGATCCCAATTTGGGTGATTAAAGTAATGCCAAGCAATATGCAGCAAAGTTGTCTCCTTTGAAGGAGTTTAAAACATTTTTTTCCATCCTTAACATCTCTGATGGCAACATAATATACAGGGAACTTAAGGTTATGTGATGATAAAACTCACTTCCACGCAAGAAGCACTGAGGAGCAGAGAGAAACAATGACATAAATATAACCACCCCATGAAGGATCTCAGAGGCACCACTGTGCTACTCCCTGCACCTCAGGCAGCACCCCAGCACCTACCTGGCTCATCCCCAGGATGTCCCTGTCAGCCTCCAGCCCTCTGCACTAGGGTACATCCTGCACTATGAGCATCTGGGATCTCTCCAGGTTTGTCCACAAACAGGGGTCACTGCTGGGGGGTGTGGGATACTTTATGGGTGCAGGGAGTAGCATAAGAGTCACTGTGGGATGTGAAGGGGATGCACCAGGAAGCAGGAGAGGTGGGAATCATGGCAGTTTGAGGAGGGGCAAGCATGGGAAAACTGAGGGGAATGGGGATACAGAGGGCCAGAGATGTGTAAGCAGGCCAGTGTAGTCATGGGGCCGTGTCCAGCACCTTATTCACATGATCCACCCTATCTTCTCTCTCCTGTTTTCTGGACAAGGAACCCTGTTCCATATTGCTGTGGGAGAGGATTGTGGGTCAGGGTCCTTGTGTCAGCCCTGCAGCCACTATTGCTATCTGTGCTTGTATGTGATCACTAGCAAATGTGCAGCTCAGGGCCAGGCCATGGATGCCTCTGAAGGTGATGCACACGGGTGCTGCGGCTTCTAAAGGGAGCAAGGGTCCAAGCCTAGGACTGAAGGGACTGTGATGCATGTCAGCTGAGGGACCTGGTAGCTGATGCACAGGTGTATGAGTGTACATGTGTGTGTGTATGCATGGGTGTGAGGGAGAGACAGAAGGACCAGGAAGTCACTGAAGACTCTGTTTAAGCTAAGCTGCCAGCAGATTCACACTTATCCATGCGTGTGAATGTGTGTCCTCTATACCAGGGGGAAAAGTCTCTATACCAGTGGCAAGGATGAGGCTTCAAGTCCTATCTGTGTCTCTGAGAGTGCTGTGGTTTCTGCCTGTGTGGATCTGTGGAGTTTGCCCTGTTTATGTGTAGATATGCACACTGTGTATGCTTGTAATGCATTGCTGGTACTACATGTTCAGCCTCATCAAGTTTCTCCTTCAGCCAGGTGGGCACGGAGCTGTGGAAGGCTTGGCACTGTCACCATGACAGATTTGACAATCACTATCAGAAAGGTAGGTGTCAAAACTCTTCAAAAGTTGTGAGCTAAGGGTAATAATTTTGGAACATTGTTAGACCATACTTTCAGGATTAAAATTAATAATGTTTAATCATTAACAGAAAAAAAAAAAAAAAAAACAAAAACCAAAAACTGCTAAAGCTGGTAAAGCTGCAAAATAAAGCCATTATCTTGCTCTACTGTCTCGAAAACATTAAATATCATGTGTGTGAAATATGTGTAATGTGTGAAAACAAACCAAGTAAATCCCTGATAACATCTTCCCAGGAGCTCAAAGGGAAAAGGATGTAGGCACACCCTTTCTGCCTCCCTTCTGTTCTGTTTTTCTTGTTCTCTTTGTCACTCTCTTTCCCACAGTTGTAATCTTCTTTAGTTTAGCTTACATAAAATACAGCTTTGACCTTCTAAAACACACAGTGACAATTTGAAAAATGGATCCATTTTCCTCAAATGAAGTATCTGATCACAAAATCCTTAGTGAAGCAAAATTCCAATTGAAGTCAATGAGTGGGAGTGGTGGGACCACTGAAATCAATGCAACCTTGTTTTGGCATGTCCTATGAAGCTACAGTACATTTTCCCCACCTATCCCACTAACAATGCACTTTTCTCAATTTTCAAAATGATTGACTCCTGCCCACAATAATACTTCTGCATTATTCAAAAGGCATTGCACTATAGCAAAAACCAAAATAAGAAAGGAAGACTGGCTTCCAGCTTAAAATAATTCTGAAAGTAAAATATAGGTAAGTAAATTGCTAATTTCACTTGTACGTCTCATGATAAATGAATTATTATTCAAAGTAATGTAAATTAGGTACACTGACCATTCCTTTTCCTGATTATAAAATTAATGTCTATAACCAGACAGCAAAACAAATGTAAAGATATGTACCCTTTTCCTTCTCCACATTATACCAGTACTTGCCTCAGTTGATTTACTCCTACAGAATAGTTCAGAAATATAGCAGCAATCTCTGAGATGCTTTCGCTTTCATATAGGATTTAATCTGTTAGTGCCAGACAGGAGTGTTTAAATTTGAAAGGTGTTTATCTAAAAAAAACCCCAACACAACTGATTTGTGAAGAAGAAATTCCAGTTTTGTTTTAAAAGTGGCAGGGACAGACACAAGAGCAATCTAAGGAAACAGCTGAAGATTTGTTTGTCTTTGCAGAACAGGATTTTAATTTCTGGAAGAATTTGCTCTGTGATTGAGTGGCAATGCAATGCAGTGCGATCTGTTGGGTTTGAGTTAAAAAATAAACCCCAAACAACAAAAGGCTTAATTAATTATACAAACAATTGATGGTCCTGCCAAATTAGAAAGTAAGCTCAATGATCTTAAATTTAAGCTGAAAACAAATGAAGAAGCTACAAAATAATACCCATACTACAGTGGGAATACAGTTAGAGGTACACAATAATTGTGAAAGGATGGCAGATACTCTAAAGAAGAGAAAGATATCTATGTGGTTACAGTCAGAAGATTCTTGTCCTAAAAAAAAATACATAAAAATAAAACCCAAACTTCGGACACCAGCATATTACTCCAGTCAGAAGAAGTCAGCCTCATCTCTGAGTCTGCTATATACTATAGAGCAGATCCTTCTGGAAGCTCTACTAGGTCATATGGATGACAGGGAGGTAAAGAGACACAGTTACATGGTGTGACATACCACACTGGGATGGCTTAGTCAGGCACAATTTGCCTCTTGTGAAGGCTGATGGCCTTCTACAACTGAATGAGTGCACTGGTCAATAAGGGCAACTAGTCTAATCTGTTTTTACTTCTGCTTTGACATGGTCCCCTCCCCCACAATATTACTGTCTCTAAATTTGTAAGATATGCATTTAGCAGATAGATTGTTACATGGGTAAGAAGTCGGATGAGGGGTTGCTTCCAAAGAGCTGCAGTCAATGGCTTAATATCCATTGGATATATAAAGGTGGATGCTTTTTGATGAGTGGCCTTCCTGAGAACACTGTATGGGGATGAGTACTACTTAGTGCCTTTGTTAATAACACAGACAGTGGGACTGAGTGCATCCTCAGCAACTCTGCTGATGACACTGCAAAATTGACAGTGAGTGCTGCTGAACATGCTTGGGGGAAGCAATGACATCCAGAGGGACCCTGAAAGGCCAGAGATGTGGTCCTGTGCAAACCTCATGAAGTTCAACAGAGTCAAGCACAAGGTCTCACACCTCATATGTGCACCTTATGGATGCATGTATAATCTGGTGTAAGTTAGCAATGTATTCTTGCACCCCAGAAAAATTATTTTATCTCAAAAAAACTGTAGCCAACAGACTAGGTGAGGTGATTGTGTCCCTCTATTCTGCTCTACTCAGCCCTCACCTGGGATGCTGTGTCCAGTGCTGGAATTCTCAGCACAAGAGAGACGTGGACCTGTCAGAGTGGGTCCAAATAAAGCTGTAAAACTGATTAGAGTGTTGGAACATCTCTTCTGTGAAAAAGACTGAGGGAGTTAGGATTGTTCATGCTAGAGAAGAGAGGCCTTCATGGACATCTTATTGAAGCCTTTCAATATGTAAAGGGAGATTTTAAGGAAGATTGAGAGAGACCAGGACAAGGAGCAACATTTTAAGACTGAAAAACAGTACCTTTAGACTGGACCTGAAGAGATTTATTATTATTATTATTATTATTATTATTAGTAGTAGTAGTAGTAGTAGTAGTAGTAGTAGTAGTAGTAGTAGTAGTAGTATTAGAGTGGTGAAACACTGCAGAGATTTTTGAAATTATTATTATTATAAGAGTGGTGAAACACTGCATCAGATTTCTCAGAGATGTTGTTGATGCTGCACCACTGAAAGTGCTCAAGATCAGGTTGATTGGGTCTTTGAGAAACCTCATCTACTGAATGATCCATGGCAGGGGGATTGGGACCAGATGATCTTAACAGATCCTTTCCAACTCAAACAGTTCGGTGATTCCATGATGATTCAGTGTTATGATTCTATGTTATACAAAAAACACTGAAATTATTTTCATAACTGTTCCATGAACAATGCCAATAGACATGAAGATGCACAAAAGGAAAACAAAACAAAACAAACATGGAAATCACTATATATATATATTTCATCCTGTTCATTGTACTTACATGGTAGCTGATTTTATTCAAGTGAAGCAAGAACATTTCCATCTCATTAAACTTTTGAATTCCATCTTGGAAGAAGCCTTCCACTACCAAAGAATTAATGTTGTGCAGAAGTAGACTTGGTATTGACCATTTCCCCCCCGGCCTCCCCCCCCATTGTTCTTTGCAGAATCACAGCCAGTTTATCCAACTCCTTGAGTTTGTGAAACACATTGTCGACTGTGATGTGCTGAAAGTAAAACTTAGAAAGAATTAAAAAGTGAATTTTTCATCTACTAGTGCATAGATTACTCAAACCTTAAATCCATTAGACTAAATGATATATGATTTATACCCACTATTTTAGCAAATAATGCAACTACTGATCACATGACAATTCATGCTGGCAGGGACCTGGAATCTCCCGCCCCAGACTGTGTCCAGAGCAGGCTCAAATATGAGGTTAGGTGGGGCTGCTCAGACTTAACCCAGTCAAGATGTGAAAGTTGTCAGGTCAAACATGGATTAATGCCCCTGGGCGCTGGCTTTACCTCTGGACTGTCTGCACTGGCAAAAGGCTTCTTGTTATCCCCACGCTAAGAATTCCATGTTTTAACTTGTGCCATGTTTCAACACCTTGCCCTTTCATCATGCACTGCTGTGAAGAGCTTTGCCTTTGTCTACTCCATGCCCTCCCATCCCTTCTGGTTAGTGCCAGGGATGCTCCCAAAGATATCCCTTCTCCTGTTTGAGCCAGCCCTAATGCCTTGGCCTCTTCACAAAGGATAAGGGCTTCAACCTTCCCTTCTCAGTGCCCCTCCCTGAACCTTGCCCAGATTGTCAATACTTATAAGTACTGTATATCTTCTGTTATCTTCTATATGCCTATATATCAGTGAATTCTTCAGGCTTTCTCCAGAAAACCATTCTAGTTTTTAAGTCAAATTGGTTTTTTGGAACAGAAAAAAATGTCTATCAGACTTTTAGCTTTTAAGCCCATTGATCACAAGGCTATGGTTGAGCAAGTACCCAGAATAGACAACATGCTACCCAAATAATCAAAAACTACCTCTGTAAAAGTTTGCTTAAGCCCTGCTCTAGGTAATTCGTTGTACTCTGCCTGGTACAGCTCAAAATTATGTTAAATTAAATTTGTGCATGATGTAAAAGAAAGACCTTTTAAAAAGTGAGTGTAAGACCCCAATCAACTCACTCAGTGTGAATTTTGAAAGGGCTTACAGTGGTTCATGACTCGAAGTTGGACACATGGGAGAATTATCGATAAGATATTCTCAAGAGGTCAAACCAACTTTACTGGTAAACATTTGAAAATCAGGGAACTTTGGCAAAAGGTTTAGTACAATGTCCAATCAACATGAAACACTTCTCACAGCATTAACTTGGGTCATTCAGCTTAACAAACTTTAAACTCATCTGATGTTGTTACCTAAAATATTCCAAGAAGAAGGAATTAGAGGGAAAAAAAAGAGAGAAAGACAGACAAGGTACAGAAAAACATATATAACCAACTTCTGGATTCCAGTGGTATCCAGATAGAAACTCCAATAGGAAGGTAGAATCAAAGGGAAGAGCTGCTTCCTTGCCCTTAAATACCCACAGCATTCATGGCCCTCCCTCTAGGTGGGACTTACAGTCATTTGGCCACTCAGAAGCTGGGCTAGGGAAAAGTAGAGCCCTGCCTCCAGTGTGCCAGTGGTTTGCAGGCACTGCAGGGGTGGGATACAGTTTCTAGGGCTAGGTGGTGTGTGAGGCAGTTCAGTGTTTTGCCAGGGCGAACCTTATCTGCCCCTCTCCCCCACACACATACATCCCAAAATGTCTTGAGACATTCATTAATCCAGTCTTTGACAGTGAGACATCATGAGAGTTCTTACTACACAGAAGAATGAGAAAGAAAACAGTTTCAGTGATCAAAATTATTAGGGATGAAATGGAATATTTAGTTTGATCTGAAACTAAGTAAATCTCTTTTGGATGCATATTTAGAAACAGTTCTTTAAAAATTAAATGTAGCTTAAAGTAAAAAAAAAAAAAAAAGTATGAAACATCTAGAGTTTTCAATTGATTGCAAAAATGTTTTAAATGAAAATTATGTGCTTGAACAAACATTTGCAGCCCTAATATGCATGTCATTGAGTTAACATTTGTAGCATTTTTCCTTGCCTTTATCAGGAATAGTGTGGCTGGCACAACCAGGAAAGTACTTGGCACAGGTTAGGTCCCACCTTGAGTACAGTATCCAGTTCTGGGCTCCCCAGCCTGGGAAGGATGTTGAGATGCTTGAACATGTCCAGAGAAGGGCAACAAGGCTGGAGCACAAGTCCTGTGAGGAGTGGCTGAGGGAGCTGGGGTTGTTTAGCCTGGAGAGGAGGAGGCTCAAGGGGGGACTTTATCACTCTCAAGAATTGCCTGAAAGGAAGGTGGAGCTAGGTGTGGGTTCTGTTGAGGTGTTACTGTGTCTAGGGTCTTCAAAGAGAAACCAGCAGTTGTAGATTGCTAAGAAGTTGTTTATTGTATGAATACATCAGTCTCGAAGGCAAAGAGTTCAAGGTATTAAAGTTTGTGTTAAGAGCTTTCTGGTACAGAGTCCCAAGCAAGCACAGCAGCTACAAGGCTGCTTTCTAGTGTAGACTCCCAGGTTCTGTGCAAGAACAACAGCAGCAGCAACAGTTGTTCTCAGTCACAGAGTCCAATGTCCTAGGTAACAGCAGCAGTAGAGTCCAATGTTCCAAGCAGTGGCAGCAGCAAGGACTACAGCGTTTCTTTCTTTTTCTTCTTTTCTTCTTTCTTCTTCTTGTGTTGATGCTGTGATGGTCAATGATGATGATGATGATGATGATCCTTGTATCCCACTACAGGGCTTTTTTATTTTTAAAAAATCCAATTAGCCAAAACCATGATTCTAAAACATTCTTTCTAAACCAATCTGAACTTGATTCTAATGTACGAAAGCAGTACAAAAGTAGTGTCAGTTCTTATCTAAAAAAACTAAGTATATAATATTGTCTATTTACGCAAATTTTGTTTTCTTACTTAAAATTTATGTGAATAAGTTTATCTATTTACGTGAATAGTTATATTTATGTATGTAGTTTTTATCTGTTTTACGTGAAAAATTCTATCTGTGCTAGTGGAAAGGTTTTGCTATGTTTTTATTATCACTAGGGCTAAGTTGCTGAACTTTTAACTAGGCTTTAGGGCCATTGCTAGTTAATACAGTTTCTTAAGGCACTTAAAATATATTTCCACTTACTTAAAATCTAAAACTTAAGCTTACTTAAATCTATAACTTTCACTTCTATTTACTAAACACCCAAACCTACACTTCTACTTCATATCTGTGTGGCTTAAAATATCTGAATTTCTCTAAAGGCTTTAATTCAACCTCTGCATTCAGAGATTGGTGTCTTCTCCCAGGCAACCATTAGTAACAGGATAAGAAAACAGTTTTCAGCTGCACCAGAGGAAGTTTAGGCTGAACATTAGGAAGAAGCTGTTCACAGAAAGAGTGATGGGGAATTGGAAGGTGGTCCCAGGGAGTGTTTAAGAAAAAATTGTATGTGGCGCTTTAGTGCTGTGGTGGAGTTGATAAGGTAGCATTCTTTCATAGGTTTGACTTCATGGTCTCAAAGGTCTTTTCCAACCTAGCTGATTCTGTAACTGCAAGCATTGATTTATGTGATTTTTCTGTTGTAAAATTGTAAGATTCCTTATATTTCAAAACAATCACAGGATTTGAATGCAGTATCAATAAAAGATCTGATAGAAAGTCAAACTCCTTGACAGCAATTTAAAGGTTTGTTCACTTCCCCAGAAAGGCTACAGTTCAGGATTCTTGGATAGGAAAGCACTTCAGTATATTTTTAAGCATGAAAGTATTCCCAGTCACTTCAAGATGAGTGTTATTTTGTCCCTCAAGGACACAAAGGGACTTAAATAACTTTACTGATTTAGAATGTAAACTTTTCCTATGAGATACTAAAGGCCACAAAATTTTCTTATGTGCAGAATATCATCTCAAATAGACAGACTGAAGACAGAAGCTGGTAAGAAAGAGATTGTAAATCTCCAAACAGCTTCTTTTGTAAGAATACTAAATTGCAGTGCAGCACTTTGAAGACACTAGGTTTACTGTGTCTTCAAAGTGCTGCCTGCCTCAGTAATAATTTTTGACTCTTTTAGTCAGAAAGAGACTCAGAAGAGTGAAGCACACTGTTAAGCATTATAAACACAGGGTCTAACAATAGATATTTCAAGAAAAGCTAATTTCATATCTGTAAACAGAAATTATATACCAGATTTTATTTTAAATTATATTAAAACAATCTATAACCATGATTTCAAGGACCAGAGACAAAATAGACTTTGTTATAATTTTCTAATATTCTCTCTTATTAAATTAAGTTGAAAGTAGCTGATCCCTTTGTTTCTGTCTCCTCTCGGTCTTTGAGGTATTATTTATATGCAGGTGATCATATTATGCTAAATTATATAGATTCTTGTGCAATGTCTCTTGAATTACATGTGTGTTTATGACTTCTAATAAGTCATTTGTATTCTATCCATTCATCCACAAACTTTCTTGCTATTTCATTATTAAAGGAGAGGATGGAGGAGGTGAAACTGCCGTTAACATTTTTATTTTGAGGAAAAAACACTATTTAAAAAAAAAAAAGTGGGAAGTTTTTTGGAAGAATAAGTGAAGAGGCATGAGAAATACTAAATAACTCACTCTATTTCCTCTGGATTCTTTTTTTTTTCTTTGCATTTATTGAGGTAGAGAATACAGAGAAGGAGCATAAGACGTGATCATTGTTTGATTTTCTTTGACAGAGAAGTTTCCTGCTCTACTTTCTAGTGTCTATCAGGCATTTTCAGTGTGTGTGTCATCCTCAAACACACACACTTCTTCAGTGTGATTCTTAAATCAGAAAGAAATATGTGGGCACACAGGTATGGTTCTGTATCTTTGATCTAATCACTATGGAGACTAAATTGACATCTTAATAGACTGCAAAGATAACAATTATAGTGATTGTTGAAACAAACCGTTGATTGTTCCTGGTTTACAGAGTGGAAACATTCAAATGTGGGAGGCAGTATAATAGAAGAAACAGAATAGAGAGGAGAGGAGAGGAATAGACAGTAATACAGTGCATGAATTGCAAGGAAGAAGCTGAAATTGAGATTAAGATCAAGTGTTGCAAAACCTTGAGGACAAAATTGAACTTCTGAAGTTAATATACATGTGCGTACAGACTCAAATGATACTTACCTAAATAGAAACATTGCAAAGACAAAAATGAAAATAGTAATAGCAAGGCTGAAAAATATTAGAGAGGTTTCAGTACTCAAGAAATAATTTCAGACTTGATACAATGCAGACATACAGGTTTTTCTGCGTATGTATCTTTTTCTGTGGGTTCAACAGGCTGTGACAAATACCTACAAAGAAAATGTGTGCCATACACCCTCTTAGAGGTTTGCTCAGTCTAACATTTTTCAATGCATTCCACTACTTTCTCTTCATCCTTCCAAAACATTTAAGCCCACTCCTTCCAAGCTTGGAAGGGCCACATCTATGTTTATGCAGCAATCTATCCATGGCAAACCTGCTGAATACACCAATTGTCTACCACATGAAAAGGGAGATTTTCCCCAACCCTTTGTGTTTGATTAGTCTATCAGTGCCCCAGGTTAGCTGAGACCTTTGTGCCCAACCATCCTATCAGTGTTCCATTATGGGGACCCTTCACTGAACAGTCTGCTGGATTTGAGGGCAGTTTGACTAGCACTTTCAGAGTCGCATGCAAATAGAAAAGTGCGGACTTCCATGTCCGCACTTTTAATTTTCAGTGCCTCCAGAAAAATCTGACACACACTAACAGCATGAGAGAGTCCACTTTCTGGACTGCAACAACCAACTATTGCCAACTCCCAGCAACTGTTAGTGTCCTTGAAGGACTCACGTGTAACAAGTTTATGGAATAACAATTTTATTTATATAACAGAAAATTATAATGGGTTAAGGTTTGAAGATTGCCGGTCATAGTATCTGGCTGCAAAAATATGATCAAAGTAATATACTTACAAGCCCTAATCCCTAACAAAAGTTATCTCAAAATATTTGTTCACCCTGCATGTGTGGTTCTTACCCATTAATTGTCGCTATGGGGGAGAAGACAGATTCAGCCTGTTAACTGATCCCAGAAGTTACCATGGAGTCTTCTCTACATTCCTCCAATTTTTAACTTAATTTTATATTCATTTTTATGTTTATGTGGAGCTTGAATGATTCTAGTAATGCATCATGTTCAGTGGGGGGTGGCTGTACCTTGGAGATTGGTAATGTCAGTATTACACTGGATAACTTTTGGGCATGGAGGTGAGCATCTGTGGTCTTGGCATGGTTGCTGGTTCAACTGCAAGAAATCTTTTTTCTCTCTCTGTTGACAGCTGCTATGTGGCTTATCAGTTACAAGGTGCCACCATGTTCCCTTTCTTGCAAGGATTTTAATAGAGGCTGGCCATAATATCTCTGCTCCATCCTCCATTTAGGCCCCCTTAGCATGTGTGGAAAGTTGGGTATGCTGATCACATTCCATTCAGGAAGTAACAACCTCATTTTCTCCCTACATTTTTCTATATTGTCATAATTGTGTCTGTAACTGTCCACACCCCTCCTTCCTCTCCTTCCTCCATTTTCATCCCCTTATAACATGTATGCTGACTGCAATTTTATCTTCCCATTTCCCCACAGGAGGTCACATTAGTTATTTACGTCTGTTTCCATTCCAGTAGGCAACTTGCTTTTCCATCATTGTTCTTTTTTCTGGAAATAAATAAATACTACCCCTCCCCACTTCCACACCCCCTCAAACCCCAAAAAACAAGCAACCCAACACCCCCAAACAAACTGACAAAAAGCCCCACCAAACAAACAAAAAAAGTTCCTTGCTTCTAGATATGATCCTCTACAAAAATATAGGAGAAATTGGAATTAATGCTATTCTTACACATCTATAAGTTCAATGAAGGACATCCATGCTGTAAAATCTGAATATTAAATTACATTTTTGGAGACATATTATAAATATGACTTAATTTAAACAGAGTGAAAAAGTATTTATGATAAAAAGGTTATTTCTTTATTACATATGGACTTAAGTATACTTCTTTAGCATCTAGCATGTATTATCTGAAATCTGTTTCTAAAATAAGCAAGGAAACAAACAAACAAATAAAAACTCACAGTCAGGTTCACTAAAATGTGTACATGCAGTTTTACCCAGTAGCAGTTTAAAAAGTAAAGTGCAATGTATTTTTTGCAGTCATTACTCTGATGGGGAGAGCAAGAGCCCTGAGGTCTTGCAGGAATCTATTGTTTGCAGTATGTATCTGTGCAGCACAACTGCCAAATCATTAAACCACCTTCAAACAGAAGTCCTAGCTGAGACAGGTGTTAGCACAGTGGGTACTGAGGAGAAGAGAAGTGGTGTTGGATGCTGTAAAAGACAAATATTTTACAACTCAGATTATGAGTGGACTACTACAGATCTTGTTACAGCTGAGCAGGGTTGATGCCAGCCATTGATTTAATGTTTGCACACACCAACCCTCACTAATTCAAAAAGGCAAGGTCATTTTAATTCTCTTTGTCTGTTTGTTTGTTTGGGTTTTTTTTGTTTTTGTGTTTTTTTTTTTTTTTTTAATTAAAGAAGCAAGTGCTCCCAGGAAGTCTGTAAAAATATTAAGTATTGTATTTATATTTTAGATTATCTGCCACAATTAGAAGACAGATTTCCCAGTAGTAAAGGTGTTACACAAGAGTCCTTTGACTTGCAAAGCCTTTGACATAATCACAACATTAAGTGAGGATTTGTCCAATGTAAAAATAGATTAGTTGATTAATTTCATTTCCAAAAAAGAAAAGGCTAATAATACTGGCAGATCTCAGGTTTCATCATGTCACTGTGCTTTTTTTGCATGTGGATTTAACAGTGGTAAGATCTAATCCTAAAAATTTTCACCTTTTAGAGGAAAGGTGTACCCTACACCCTGTAGGGTAGTGGGTAGAGGTGTATGTCGTAAAGTGTTAGAGAGAAGAAAATATATCTCCCATGAAAACATGACAACAACCCTCACCTCTATAGAATTATGAAAAGGACCCATCAGCCTAATTCAGGAATTTATATATTTTGAGTGTCAACAGAACCCAGTCATAAGGGTGCTTTAGCTAAATATTTGTTTTATCTGAATACAGAAACCATGTCCTGTAGAAAGAGATCTGAACAGTTTTTGTGGGATTTTTTTTTTTTATTATTCAAGCTGGAAAATACAAGTTTGTATGTTGAGCTTAACAGGCCATGATACACAGACTGCTTCTGATATATTAAGAAAGGCCAGAAATAGTAGTTAACATGACAACACCAAGCGAAATTAATGTTGTATATACAGAAACTTAAGTTTTAAAGAGGTATCTCAGAAATAGAGTTCAAAAAGACATTTGAGAAAAGAGCCTGTTAAAAAAGACATTCGAGAAAAGAGCCTGTTAAAATAATCTGATTAAAAAACTCTCTAAGATGATGTAATTGATAATAATTGCTAGTTGTAGTTCACACTAGTTAAGAAGGTAATACTAAGACAGAGATAAACTTAACCTTTCTCAACAAAGAAGGCATATGGAAACTTCTTCCCCAGAACTGAGTTCAGTTTTCTAAACTAATTTGTGAAATGTCAAGTTTAAATACCATGCTTAAAAACTGTTACAATGGGAATTCTTCATCAGAATTTTTCCATCTAATATGATTCTCCTGTGTTATCCTTTTCAATATGTTTTACAGTTGTTACACGAAGATCACATTTTTCCTTTTTATAGCATGGAGTCAGAATGACTAGCAAACAGCAAAGACACCAAGTTGAGTGGTGCAGCTGAAACACCTGAAAGATGCAGTGCAATGCAGAGAGACCTGGACAAGCTCAAGAAGTGGGCCCATGGGAATCTAATGGGGTTTACCAAGACCAAGTTGCACCTAGGCCAGAGCAAGTTCTAGTAACAAAACAGGCTGGGGGATGAACAGATATGAGAAGGACTTGGGTGTGAGGTGGATGAGAGGGTGGCCATGACCCAGCCATGAGCACTCACAGCCCAGAAAGCCAAATATATCCTGGGCTGCATCCAAAGCAGCATGCCCAGGGAGGGGATTCTGCCCCTCAGCTCTGCTCTGCTCTGGTGAAACCCCACCAGCAGCGCTGCATCCAGCTCTGGGGTCCAAGCCCAGGGAGTTGTCAGTGAGAGTCCAGAGGAGGCCACCAAAATTATTAGAGAGATGGAACACCTCTCCTCTGAGAAAAGGTTAAGAAAACTGGGATTGTTCATCCTGGAAAAGAGAAGGCTTTGGGGTGACCTAATTGTGACCTTCCAGAACCTTGTGAACCTACAAGAAAGGTGGAGAGAGGCTTTTTACAAGAGCGTGTAGTGACAGGACAAAGGGGAATGGGTTTAAAATGAGAGTAGCTTAAATTAGATATTTGTTAAAAATTGTACAGTGGTGAGGCACTGGAACAGGCTGCCCAGAGCAGCTGTGAATACCCCATCCTTGGATGTGTTTAAACCAGGCTGGGTGGGACACTGAGCAACCTGATCTAGTGGAAGATGTCCCTGTCCAAAGAAACTAAATGATATTTAAACACTCACCTGAAACCATTATGTGATTCTATGGTTCTATGGTTCTATGTTTCTATGATTCTGTGATTCTATGATTCTATGATTCTATGATTCTATTCTATGACATGTAACATCCACTGTTTCTATTTAGTCTAGAAGGGCTGACAGTTTGTTAATTCACCATGTCTGTTAATTCACCATTGTTTTAATCCACCATGTTGGTTTTTAAGTAATTCTAAGTGTTTACTATGCATTATATGTTGTCTTTTAATTATTACAAATAGTTCAAATTCTGGCCTAATTTTTTCTAGGAAAAAAATCTTAGGTAAAATAAGTTGTACCACTAATGTTTTTCTTTGTGAGAAAGAATCATGAAGTATAATTTTAAAATAAATTAAACCTTGCTGGACCCAGTATTGAACCTTTTGGGATTCCACTGGTGAAAAGCCTCCAGTTAGACCCTGTGCCACTGATTATTACCCTGTGGGATCTGCCGTTAAACGAGTTCTCAAATCCCCTCATTGTCTAACCCACATTTCCTGTGTTTACCCATGAGAGTGTTGTGAGAATTGCAGAATCATGGGTTGAAAAAGACCTTCAAAATCATTGTATCCAACCTGTGATTGAATGCCACCATTTTACCTAAACCATAGCACTGAGTGCCATGTCTAATAATTTCTTGAACATTTCCAGGAATGGTGACACCACCACCTCCCTAGGCAGCCTGTTTCAATACTTAATCACTCTTTCAGTGAAGAAACTTTCTTGATGTCGAACCTGGACCTCCCCTGGTTCAGCCATTTCCTCCTTTTCAGTCACTGGTTACTTGGGAGGAGAGGCTGACCCCTGACCTGCTACACCCTCCTTTTAGGCAGTTTTAGACGTTGATAAGGTCTCCTCTGAAATTCTTTTTCTCCAGGCTAAACAATCCCAGCTCCCTCAGCTACTCTTCTGCCCTTCTCTGGAGATACTCCAGCACTTCAATGTCCTTTTAGGGACCCAAAACTGTACTGGAGAGATAGCCTCACCAGTGCTGAATACAGAGCGACAATCACTTTTGCACTTCTGCTGGCTGCACTATTGCTAATGCAAACCACAGTGCCATTGGCCTTTATGGCCACCTGGGCATGCTTTGGCTCATGTTTAGATAGCTGTGAACCAACACTCCCCAGTCCTTTTCTGCCAGGCAGCTTTCTGGCTGCTCTGCTCCAAGCACTTCCTGGGATTGTTGTCACCCAAAAGGCCACTGTCACTGGCAGGACCCAGTGCATCGCTATATTGAACCTTCTACTTTTGGCTACCTATTCAGCTGTCCAGATCCCTCTGTAGAGCCTTCTTACCCTCCAGCAAATCAACACTCTGCCCCAATTTAGTGTCATTTGTGAACTTGCTGAGTGGGATTCTCTTGTCCAGATCATCAATAAAGACACTACACAGGACTGACCCCAGCCAGTACTGAGCCTTAGGGAACACCATTTGTGGCCAGCCAACAGCAGGTAAGTCCTTTCATGACCACTCTCTGGGCCTGCCCAGCCACACAGTTCTTAACCTGGTAAAGAGTGCACCTGCCCAAGCGGTGGGCTGCCATCTTTGCCAGGAAAATACTGTGAGAGACTGTGTCAAAGTCTTTGCTGTAGTCCAGCTGCTTATATCCACAGCCTTTCCTTCACTCACTAGGCAGATCATCTGATCGTAAAAGGAGATGAGTGGTTAAGCATAGAGAGACAGTGTCAGAAGCCTTGCTCAAGATTGAAACAGACAATATCCACTCATCTCCCTGTCATCAGCAGAAGGGCTGCGTAGGCACTAAAAAATTTAGTAGAGGTCCTGCTAGCACACACCAAGAACTGCATTAGAAGTAACAACTATTCTAATCAACACTTCTTTAATAGTATTCTTTTTTTTTCTCTGTAAACATCACATCTTCATATCTGGGAAAACAGCAATTATTTGATTAGATATTTTGACTTGATTTTGGATGGGAATTCATTTTTGGCTTTGTGTAGCAAGCATGTTTCTTGGGTCTATAAACTGAATAGAGGCAGTCCAACAAATCAGTGGAGAAGGAAGGTAAAATATTTATTTTTAAATTTTTGAGAAATTGAACACATGTGGTATTTTTTGTGAGTAGACTTCTGCAAAAGACTATTTTGAGCATTAAGCTATGGTAAGACCAAGATGTGTGTGCTCATATGGTATTTCTTTATTGATTAACATATTTAAGCATTTCCAGTTCTTCTTCTTCTACAAATATATTTATAGAATAATTTCTTAGTAATATTAATCAACATATTGCATTTTATGTGTTGGCATTTCAGATTTTATCCTTATGCTATAAAGCTACTGTTCCTGATTGATATAACTGTACTGGAGGTGTCACTATGCTGACAGAAGCAGATTTTGGACAGAAGAAATGAATTTATATCACACCATAAATACCTGATAGGTCATGTGGGACATGAAAAATCGCTTAGGACAGCTTGTGATCTATTGAAGAAGCCCTGTTTATATCCTCAACTTTTAGAATTATCTGGTTTAAGTATTAATGTTAATTTTTACACAGAATAATACTTTATCAACAATGACTATGAAGAGCTAATCATCTTCTGCAGTACCCTGCAATCCAATCTTCTGCTTGAAGGTACATTTTGTTCTTTCTGCTGCACTTTGTAGCAGCAACAGACAAAATATTTCTTCATCAGTACATTGTGTCACTTAACATTTATAAATGCTATTTCTTACTGACTACTTAATGTTAGGATTGACAACATGGTACTTACAGGATGGAGAGAATTACAGGAATGAGACCAAGTAATCTAATTACCTTTTCATCTCAATAAACCTCCTGTGAAATCAGAACCTGGTTCACATTTGATAAACTTCCACTGAATCTGTCAGAAACATGCATTAGTTGAAAATTTGAGTGTTCTGAAAAGATCTATCAAAAATCACAGAATATCAGGGTTGGAAAGGACCTCTGGAAATTTCTAGAATAATGTGCCCTGCTAAAGCAGGTCTACCTAGAGCAGACTGCACTAGATCACACCTAGTTGGGTTATGAATATCTTGCAGGCAAAGAGACTCCACAACATATATGGATAGCTTGTTCCAGTGCTTGATCACCTCCAAAAAAACCAGAAGTCTTTCCTGATATTTAGATAAAATTGCCTGTATTTCAGTTTGTGCCCTTGTCCCTTTTCCTATCACTGGGCGCCTCTGAATAGAGTCTGGTCCCATCCTCTTGAAATGTCAAGAGGATGGGACCAGACTGTCCTAAAGATAGTTGTACACATTGATAAGCTCCCTGTTCAGTCACCTCTTCTCAAGGCCACACTGGCCCAGCTCCCTCAGCCTTTCCTCATAAGACATGATGCTCCAGTGCCCCAATAGTCTTTGTAGCTCTCCACTGAACCCTCCTCCACCAGTTTCTTGTCTTTCTTGAACTGGACAGCCCAGAACTGGACAGAGTATTTCAGGTGAAAGCTCAGAGTAAAGTGCAAAGTGCTGAGTAGAGGGGCAGGATGTCCTCCCTCAATATCAGGCAATACTATTCCTAATGCCCCCCAGGACACAATTGGCCTTCTTGGCCACAAGGCCACTCTGCTGGCACATGGAGAGCTTGTCCACCAGGAGCCCCAGGTCCTTCTCTGCAGTCCTCCTTCACAGCAGGTCAGCAGTGTTGGTGTGTAGGTTATTCTTCCCCAGGTGCAGGACCCTGCACTTGCCTTTGTCAAAATTCATTAGGTGCCTCTCTGCACAGCTCTCCATCCAGTCCAGGACTCTCTGAATGGCAACACAGCTCGCTGGAGTATCAGCAATTTGTCCCAGTTTTGTGTCATCTGCAAATTTGCTGAGGGCAATTCTGTCACTTCATCCAGGTCATTGATAAATGAGCTGAACAAGACTGTACCCAGCACTGACCCCTGGGGAACACTGCTGCGGGCCTCCAACCGGCCTCCACAACCGGCCTGTGAGCTCCTCCGTTCCGCCAGATCCACCTCACTGTCCGTTCGTCTAGCCCACGCTTGCTGAGCTTACCTGGGAGTTTGTTATGGGAGACAGGGTCAAAAGCCTTGCTGAAGTCAAGGCTGACAGCATCCACCGCCCTGTCCTCATCTACCCTGACAGCCATGCCAAAATAGAAGGTAATCGAGTGAGTGCAGTGTCTGAAAATAAACCATGTGCTTCTTCCCTCCCCTCTTAATTCACTGGAACAAGCCTTAAAGGTGCAAAATTTATTATTCAGCATAAACAGAACAAGACGATTGGCAATAAAAGCATCAGATAGTCGACCCAGAACACCCACGCTTGCTGAGCTTGCCTGGGAGTTTGTTATGGGAGACAGGGTCAAAAGCCTTGCTGAAGTCAAGGTTGACAGCATCCACTGCCCTGTTCTCATCTACCCTGACAGCCATGCCAACAATAGAAGGTAATCAGCTTGGCCAAACATGATTTCAAAATCAAAAATGATCCACTGAAAAGCAAGTTATTCTTACAGATTGTAAAGTAATACCTTTGACAACATGCCTTTGCTCTTTGCTACACTTAGCATCTCATTGCCTTTGCTCTTTTTGCTACACTTAATATCTTAAATATTAAGATATTTAAGATATTAAAGATATTAAGGTATTTTCCATGGTTTTATTTAATTCCTTCAGAATACTATTGTGTTCATACAAATATATTGGCATGATTATCCAGAACGTTGTAATAAAATCCATAAAAACATTGTGAAAAATGAAAAAAGGATAGGCAGACTAATGCTGTCACTTCACTAGCAAAGCCCAAACCACAGAAATGAGAACAGTTGCTATTATGAAATGTTCTTTAAATATATTTATCCTACATGTTTCTGAATAATTAAGCCTTCCTTAATATTTAAGTTCCTTCAAATAATAGCATGGGACTTGAAGAGTCTACTTGTTTTAATTTACAATTATTAAGATTATGGAAGAAAAACACTGATGGTAATGCATTAAACAGTCTCATCAGCTTTGAGGAACGTACTGTATGTCAAGAAATTTGAATACTTGTATTTATGGATTAGAACAATTTCTCTATTTTCCTTTTTTCTTTCTTTTTCTTTTTCTTTTTCTTTTTCTTTTTCTTTTTCTTTTTCTTTTTCTTTTTCTTTTTCTTTTTCTTTTTCTTTTTCTTTTTCTTTTTCTTCTTCTTTTTCTTTTCTTTTTCTTTTTTTCTTTTTTTCTTCCCTCTTCCTTCTTCCTTCTTTCTTCTTCCTTCTTCCTTGTGCCTTCTTCCTTTTCTTTTTCCATATAAGAATATGCTTTTCTGAAATTTCATTTTCTTTTAAGACAAGGTACGGAAGAGTTCACTTATGGGGATTAAAACAGAGAGTACAATGGAACTGATAAAGGAGCCTGATATTTTAGGCCTCATTAAGCAGAAAACATGGAAGAGACAAACACAGATAACTGCTCCCTGGGGAAGAAGTGACCAAGAAATATGTTTGCAATTTTGTAATATGATAGTAATTACCAGGTGACTGATGTAATGAAGAATGTGTAGGTGATGAGAAATTGTTACCAAAAATAGAACCCTATATGTGTCATACAAGTAAATGCTTATATTTACATTATATAAATGTTTTGTATTCTTAATAAAATCAGCTTCTGATCCAAGCTCAGATGGCCCCATCCCTCCATTGCCAATATTCACTAAATGACTGGATGTGTCACTTAGTTCTATGGTATAGTTGACAAGGTGGTGATCAGTCAAAATGCAGCCTTCTTGCACTCAAAGGTCTTTTCCAACCTAAATGATTCTGTGACCTTGTGATTCTTTGAAGTGATACAAAATATAGGTTTTTTTGGATCTATTTGCAAAAAAAAAAAAAAAATTAGGTCCTTCCTAAATTCTTTCATTTTCCAGAAATTTTAAGCCTACTTTGAGGAGTATCTTTAACCAAATTCAAGACAAGCAAAATATCAAAAAAAGAGCAAGGCTTGCGCTTGCGTTACGGTGTTATTTGTGCTGCAGCATCTGTTCATCCCTAATGTAGAATGGAAAGCACACATTGTGTTCAAAGGTGGTCTCTTTAGCAAAATGCATTTAATACTCTTGAAGAAGTCTTTCTTGTGTTTGTGCAAGTATATTTAATATTTTATCTACAGTATCTTTAAACTTCATTTGACTGTGGCCAAAGTACAGACATAATATTCCACTGCTAAAAAGATATGGTAGAATTGAAAGTTTTCCTTCCTGGCAGGATTCATTGGGTTCTTTTATATAGATAAACCATAGAGGATAGAGTTACGTAAAGAGGATAAAAGTGGTTTGGTCTATTTCAATTTCATGAGTGTAGTTTTTTGTTCTCTTGTCCAGTTTAAGTCCTTGCTTCCTGAACATCAGCAAATATTTTATTTTCACTATACTAAAAGCATTTATTTGTTTCTTCTTTTTTTCTTGTTTATTAGTATGTCAGGTAAATGGCATCAAATATTTCTGCAATCTCTACTTCAGCTTTGATACTGCTCCTTTTATGACCTACATGAATATACATATTGTCACAAGTACATATTTATTACTGCAGGTTCAATGATCTGCACTGAAGAGAAGTTTGTGAAAAGCTTGAATGCACATAGACCTTTTCCACTGCTCTCAAGGTTCATAGTTTTATGAAAAAAAGCTTTGGTTCTTATCCTTAAATGTAGTCATACAAATAAGCTGAGTCAGGATGCGAGTTTTCCCAGTTCCACATTTTCACAAAGTTAAAGTACTGTACATCATGCATTGACTTCAGCAGCACAGTGAGAGCCTCTGTTGTAGCTTTGGAGAGTATAAAGGAATAACAATTAATTAAATCGCTATAGGTTGCCAATGTCATGTGTCACCTGCAAAAACCAAATTTGCAAGAAATCTCATCAAGAAATAATTAGCAAGCGAACAGATTCTACAGAATATCAACATCTCTAATCTATTGCATGTTTCCGCTGGGAATCAGAAGTTGACCATTTCTGTACTTTCATCAGAAAAGCCAGTCTTTACATTTTCTACCACTTAAGGCTTAATACACTAAGAACTGCAGTGATGTGACTAACAGCAATCCCTCTGGTGCTATCTTTCATAGCTGTTATATCTTTGGAGTGCTGCAACCTCCATTAGTCTAGAATTTTCTCATCCTTTCTCCTTCATTCTCCACTGCATACATTAAGTGTCTTGATTCAATTTGCAATGCAAAAGAAAAACATTTACTCACAGACATGAAAATGGGCTAGCCCTTACTTTAGGATGGAGTATTGTTTTAGCACACTAGATTATTTTTCCCTGTCACTACCTTCAAAACACTAGAAAGTATGTTCTTAGTTTCTGTACTAAAATACTGTGCACATATACCTTTAAATATGAAGTACACTGATTAATGTAATTTATTTGTTTTGAAGTATGTTTTGCCACTCAATAAAAATATATGTATTTTCTCTGCAATATGCATCATTTTATAAAAGCTTTTTAGCAATAATGTTTTGAAGTGATTCAGGAAAAATATTCATACTGGGAGTTTACCTTTTGTTTGGGTGAATAAGAAATTTAAAGACAATTAACACTAAAAGATAATTACCTCAACTAGAGAATTCTTGATCTGACAGGACTATCTTTTAGCACCATGCATCATATTTAAAATGAAATGTTTTGTTCAGCACCTACAATCAATCAATTAATGTAAATTATCTACAATACATTAGTAGTGCCAACTTTCCAAGGGAACATATTTACTTAGGTTATTTTCCCAGAAGAAAATAAGGGGTTTGTGTTTATATTAAATAAATAAAAAAAAAAAAAAAAAGCCAGAAAGGCCAGAGATAAAGTTTAAACCTGATAAAAGCCTTCTAGAAAGAAGTCATCCTCCAAATGGATGTTGTTTGTTATTTATATTATTGCAGGGGCCTATTCACTTTTTTTTGTTGATGTTTTCTGTGGTATCTGTTCTCTGAGTTGTTACTAGATTCAAAATTTTTAATACTTTGTGGTAAAGACAGATCAATTCTGTTTTGCAGAAGGAAAAACAAACATACAAAAATTAACTAGACCTCCTAGATTTTCAAAAGGATTTTCTTTCAGTTTTTATTTCAACATTTCAAGCATGTAGGAAATATTTAAACCAAGGACTCCTTTCTTTTTTTTCTGGTGGGGGAAATTTGTCTTATTCAAAAGAATACCCCATTTAAGAGCTTTGTTGATGTTTGTCTAGGAAAGAAGCACTGGGTTGTCCAGCTGTAGCAGAATGTATTTGTCACAAGCACAGCAGCTGAATTCCAGAAATCAAAAATCATTTTTAAGCTGGAAATGGAATTTCCCAATTTTGAACTCTAGGACACATAGACCTTTTAGCTTAAGATTTTATTCATGATGGAAAATCTAGATTTTACTGTAAAAAGATAGAAATAACTCAAGTACTAGAACTTCTGAATTAGCCAATTGCTACAATTCTGCTCATCCATTTTCCAGTTTATATTTTTTTTATTGCTTTTACATATATTCATATTTTCATATGATTAATTATATGCATAATATTTCTTTTTCTTCATATTTCTTGGCATTTAACATTCTTTCCAATGTTATTCTCTTACAGTAGTTTTAAGAGATTAATATTAAGAAAAACTATTCATGTTTTATGGAAAATTCTTCTAAATGTAAATTAACTGTATTCAGATTACAGGACATTACTATTAGTGAACTTTGCTCAAGAACCAGCAATTGCTAGCAAACTATCTCATTAAATGGCTAAGGAAGTGCTCTGTTGTTACTTCAGTTAAATGTGTTTATAACTTATGCACAATACTGTCCACATGAAAAGAAACCCCAGCTATCTGAAATCTGACGTGATTTATGGCATGTTATTAAAAATGAAATTTAACAAAGTAGACAGGAGGCCAATGTGCTGATGGGAATCTTCAGATTTTAACAAGTAGTTAGGGCACCTGGAGCACATATTTTTAAAGTTTCATCTATGTGCTGAAATCCTACTGCAAGTTGCTTATCCACACAGAAATATCTATGTATCTTTTTATTCAATCTGGAAAGTCAAAAACAACTAGATGTGATATTAGTCACATCAGAATGAAAGAGCTGCTTACTACAGAGGTAGATGCTGCTTCAGTGGACTAGTTCAAGTAGTCCATTAAATGGGCATGGTTTATTCCTTGCATGAAAAATTCAGATATGTTTCCAGGTTTTCATTTCCTCCTCAAGACCTTACACATTTAACACAGAAATAAATACAAAGCTGTAATTGTCTCCCTATTGCTGGTAAATGCCTTTATTTCAAGAGAGGTGTGGTTGTATCTTGTGCCAAAAAAGAAGCAAAACTGATATTCATATATAATTGGACATAATTTGGTTGCTAAAATAAAGATTTCCAAATAAATTACTACCTCACAGAAGTACTCTGATAAAAAGTATTTGAAAACAAAAAGTCTTATAATAACTGAAGTTTTGAAATAAACAAAAATACAGCAAAAAAAATTAATTTTGTCAACATGCTGAGGAAGTTTTTATTGAAACTCCATCCTACTTTTGCAAATGCAATTAAAGACACTAACAGTACAACTTTTAATTTAAAACCTTCGTCTTACACAACACTCAGGTATACATTTTTGTCCACTGAGAAACTATAAAAGGTTTCAATTTTAGCTGTATTTCCTTCTTTTTAGTTATGATACTGGGAAAAAGAGAAGGGGAGAAAAAAATTCTCAGCAAAACACTTATAAAAGGAAGGTGAAATAAATTTGTCAAAAAAGAATAAAAAGTGGGGTCAGTTTCTGAGAAGGCACATTGGTGCAACTTTTATGCACAGTACTTCTTATTTTGCAGTAAGAGTTGCACAGACATTTCATGCTAACCAATAGTGGAATATTGATCTGAATAATAATATGAGCTCCAATAAATGACAGGCATATTACGGAACCTCTATTGCTGTGAGCATGGGGTTTTGGATTTTTCGTTTTTGAGTTTTTTTTATATGCTATCATAAAATATTGAGTCAAGTGCTATTGTCTGTGCACTTGCACTTGATACACGTACTATTAAATAAGATGGTTCTCTAAAAATTAACATTACAGAATACAACCTATATATAACATCAATAAACCATGTCCTAGAGATCTTCAATTCTGTGTGTGTGATGTAGCTCTTTGCAGCAGATGCTGAAGCTTCCTGTTACATTCTTGTGCAGAAAAAACCATTATTAGTTAATTTTCCCTTAAATACTACAGTGTTCTTAGGTTAACTGCTTTGTAAATGAAGTCATTATTAAAAAATTCCATAATGGATTTCTTTGTTAATTTTTTTTTGTCAACATTGAATGACTCATAATCCAGGAGATGCACAACCCCCAAAAATATTATAAGGTGTGCCCCTAACTCACTATAATTTGTAGAAGGAAATTGCTCAGAATCATGAGCAGAATGGAAGTCCAATGGCTCTTGCTACCTCCCACGAGCCACAACAATGTGATATCTCAACTTTTCATGGCTGAAATAGTGCAGGCTGTCCAAGTGACACACTAGGACACTATTCCTTCACCTCCTATTATTTAATTTAAAATTGTTTATTGCAGTACAATGAAACAATGAGATAAAGGTTTATTCTTAAAGTATTCTGAAATGTGTTTCAGGGTGGTGTTAAGCTCACTTATTTGTTAACTTTCCTGAACAGGTGAGATCTATTGTGCTCCATGCTTGTACATCAACTCTTAATAACATTGCAAGAAATTATCTAAGGTAATATAAATCAAAGTCTGGATTACCACATAAAAAGTGAATGATCATTAGTTTTTTAATATTGAGTGAAGGGCATAGAAGAAAAATTAGGCAGGGAGGAGGAGAAAAGGCAAGGAAAGACAAGTACATGAGGTAGAGACAGAGACCTTAACAAAAGCATGTGAAAAAGAAGAAAAAAACCAAAGCAACTTAGAGACAAATTAATCAAAATCAATAAATAGAATGAACATTTTAAAAAGTGATGTAAAAACTTGAGAACAAAGTTAAGGTTAATTCGTCTATGGTCATAAATTTTTAAACTTCCTGTTGCTAATGGCAAGGTAGAAATTTACTTTGCATTATGTCTTTATAACCTTATTTAATAGTACTTGCACAATGCAAATAATGTTTGCATATAGACAGAATAGAAGATATTTCTCATTCCCAACACTTTTTATTCAGCAGCTTTTTAGACGATGTCATCAGTGATATGTGCTTTTGTGTGATCTGGTTAGAAAAGTTGATGAGTCATAAAAGGATCATAAAAATTCCACTTCAAACAAAGACTACTGAGTAAATAGAAATATTTTTTTTTATTTAAGGGTGGCCTTGAGTTTTGGAGGAGAAGAGAACATACATTTTATAACATAATCCTACAGCAAACCATGACCTCATGACCTAAAAAACCCCACAAGTCAGCAATCTTTCTCTTGTGAAGTCACAACTACTAAAGACAACCCTTTATTTTCTTTCTCCAAATATACTTCTCTCCTAGTTGTTGGTAAATACCATTTACACATCTTTCTCTCTCTTAGTAGAGCCAGGCACAAAACAGAATGAGGGAAAACTTCCCTTGAGAGCACAGTCCAATAAAAGCCACTGTAGAGAATTAGAACTCAGACCTTGGGAACTTTGTGCCACTTAGCAGTACTACAGATCATTTCTCTTCAGATTTCTGATGGTTAGATCTCTGGCTTACTAAATATGTTTAATAGGTGTATCATTCTTAAACTGCTGGATCTCTAAGAGCTCCGAAATTTCCTGGAAAACAGCTGCAGTATCCTGAACACAGTGTGACAGCAGATTTGTTTTCATGAAGTTTTATGAGCAGTATGTTGTAAAAGAAAAACAAAATAGTAGAAACAGGAAAAAAAATTAAAGAAAAAAAGAAAAAGAAGAAATTAAATAAAGGATGTAACTGGTACTTTTAAAAACCCCTCAGTATGAATCCAGATGAAAAAAACAATGTTGCCTGTCATTCTTGTCTGCCAGCTCTAAACAGTTTTAAACACATTTGGAAGCATAAGCGTAAGACAGAACATCTGTCCAAGCTGCCCTCAAAACCCTGCCTGTTTCCTAGCAATTTCTCCACTGCTAAATAATTTTTCATCTTGACTCTGCTTTCTAGGAAGGCAGCCCTGAAACAGGATCTAACAAGCTCTTCCTTGTCACCTCTGAGCCACAGCTCATTGATTAAAATGGTCTATATCCTCCTCCTTTCTGCCATCCTCCTTCCCACACAGTCTTTAAAATTACCCTGGGAAAAATCTAAAGGAAGCTGAGTGGGTGAAGTGCTGTTCTGAGGATGACTTGAGTCCCAAACCCTAAAAGGGGCTTGGCAAGATTAAATTTTCCTTGCAACTTGGATGTTCTCCACTAAGGTAAAAAATTCCCTAAGGTAAAAGAAGTAAGGCTGTCTAGAACTGAATCTCAAAATTGCTGTTATTCCCTTGTGTATTGCATTATTTCTAATCCACTTGTCTCAGCAACTTTCCTCTTTGGAAGTTCCCATTTCTGCTATAAGTTTGTCTTAAAAGGAAAGAGCACGTGTAGATACAGAGGGTGACACTGAAAACATTGCTGACACTGCAAGAGGTGGATAAAGGATGATATACGTGTATACATATATATAGGTATATATATACATACATATAAAATTAATTATATAATTAATTCAATAATTATATATATATTATGATCTTAAATTTGATGTTTTGAAAGAGAGTACATATGCAGTATAAGTTGTAAAAAAGGAAGTTAAAGATATCAAAACATAGACTTATAGCTGCATCCAAATATTTTTAAATACTTACTTATTTTGCACATTTGTACAAGTTTCTTTATATCCTTAATATTAGCTCTAGCATACTAAACACTGAAAGTCAAATGAGATTAAGCCATAAACCCCACTTTTTAATCTGCACAAAGAACACAGAGATGACAATAATTTCTTCTATGATATACCTTTTTTCTCTGTATTTCTCTTTAATAATCAGCATTCTCTTTTCTTGTTTGAAAGATTTTAAATTCTACCAAATCAAAAGACAAGAACAGCAGAATAAAATAATTGACTGTCAAAATGTAAACATATAGGTAAGTTTCTATTATAACAGTTTTCATATTATTAGTATCAGAGAGTGGTTGAGATATGATTTAACCAGGCTTCCATGGGCAGAAAATTATACAAATGCACAAAATTTGTCTCCAACACTAAGAAGGCCATGAAAGAAGTCCTGAAATTGCAGTATGAATTCCAAAGGCTTCGCAGAAAGGAAGACAGGTATTTTACTCAGGTCCCAAACAAGCACTAATTCTCGCTGATGACAGATGCAGCCAACAGAAGCACAGCCTTATGTCTCCATTGCACTCTTGTCTATAATTTAGTTCCAGAATGTGGGGGAGCCAGAAGTCCTCCCCATTTGTCCAGTGACATCAAATGAGAATCTGAGATACTGAGTGGCTTGAAACTAAGTGTTTTCATATGAAGATAACAGCTGAAGGCATAGCCAAGAATAAAATGTTTCCTTATTGTGAGGTTTCACTCAGCTCTGAATCCCAAATTTGCTTTAATTCATGGGCAATCTATTTGCATTAAATACATGTGTAATAAATGCCTCAATAAGATATTACGTCACTCTCAGAAGAGTCCAGGCACTACAATTTTCATGGATATAATTCACTTCCAGGTGTCATGAGAAAAATTTCCAGAAACCTATTTTGGTAGGAGGCTTCTGGAAGAGAATTTGAGAACACAGATGTTTTGCTGCCAGCCCAGCTGCTTGCTTTTGCATATGCTCCCATGAACCACAGGAGGCTCACAAATGCAGGTTTTGCAGCCAATGATCCACAGACAGATTGTTGGCAGTTTTGCAGCTACAAGGCAGAGGGGACCACATGTGGGGATACTATAAAGATTATCATTATTTAGGCATATAAAGGATTTTCAGACGGGTATTACAATCTGACCAGAATTTGCCTGCTTTCTGCTTTGTGAACACTTCCTTCCTAGACTCACACAAAACATAAAGCATTCAAACAGACTGTGATCTCTACAACCCTTCTCTTTCTTCTGGATCTTTTCCAGGGCATTGCTCTTTAGACATTGGCCAAACTTCATACATGGACCACAAAGGAGTAGATTGGAAGACTAAAGTTAGATTGCACAGATCAAATGAAGAGAATAATACCCTGTGTTAGAGACAGTTATAAATATAGTGAACATTTTCTATTTCTGTCTGATATTTATGTTCAAGAACTGAGAGGTAAATGTTATTGTCTTCAGAATATCCATGTCCTAACCACTGACAGAGGGTCACCTATCTTCACAGCGTTGAGGAAATCTTAGTAAATGACAGAATTTACAGACATGACAAAACTGCACTTTTCAATATTGTGACTTCATTACTAGATGAAACAGCACTACTGTAGAGGAGCAGTAAAGATGCTGGAGTCAGAAGATGATTAAAAATCAAAATACTAAATATGCTGATTAAATAAACACCTTAGAAAGACATTCACATGTTTCAGCTCTACAGTGGCAGGTCACGGAAATCTATTGATACACTTGATCCTCAGTTTGTCTTGATTTCAAATACAATTTAATTACTGGCAGTAACACCCATAGAAAGAATTGATTTCAAGGTACAAAAAAGTAGATGTCAATGCTGCTCTTTTTTTAGAGAACATAGAGAGTGTGGTCTTATTTCTCTGATGTTTTCATAGACTCAGTACTGACATTTTCTGAATCTTGCTTGTTATATTCATGTACCTGACAATAGCAACAACAGGAGAAAACAGTATAAAATCACTCACAATCAGATATTGATTAGTGCCTTAGTTGTCCATCAAGGGTTTAGCATGCTGACTGTTGGGAAATGAGATGCAACTGCCTGATATTGATAGTATGTAGACTTTGCATCAGCTTGTAATAAGATAGGAATGGATGGGTTTTGGTCAAAATATTAAGTTATGGCTCTGTCTGGATAGTGACATATTTTCCTCAGTTACTGGTGAGGTGTTTTTTAAGAGCATTTATTTGCAATACACCCTGGAAATACTAATTGTATCAGTCTTTGGGCAATGATCTATTATTTCGTATGTTTTTATTAGGATCAAACTATATGCATTTCATTCAGCATATTTACTAATTATGTTATGTACCTCAAGTTGCAGTTTTTGTTTGTGCATCCTTACAAAATGTATATAAAATGCTTGTACATGCATGATTTTATATGTATATGCATTTGCTGTACAATATACACACATTGCAATTCAGTAATGCATGCATGTATTTTCAACCTTAATGTGTTATGCACATACCAGTAAACCACTGGTGGAAAATAAACAAAAATCTAAGAAAACACAGATTGATTGGTTGGTCTCCCTGTTGGGCAACCACAACAAAAAAAAAAATGAAATAAAGATGAATAGGAAGAAAAAAGGAAGAAAGAACAGGTTAATAAATGTAAAGCATAAACCTTTAAAACTCCCCCTATACAGTCTGTACTAGACGATTTCTCAAAGAGTGCATTGAACTATTTCTTTAAGAAAAAAACACTTGTATGTGCCTTGCAGTTAATAATTTAAGTTCTATGAAGAGCAAATTATCTAAGATACAGCAATTATAACCTATATTCTCCTGGCTTTAAAATTTATCAAAAGTTTTAATAATTTCATTTTTTTTTGCTTATTCTACAACTCCTCCAATTATTTCACACCTAATTACAAAGTACCTTACAAAAGATGCTCTTCATTTGTGCAAATATATTCTGTAACATGCCAACAACTCTTGAACAAGATTTATGTCAGTCACAAAATTTCATCAAGCAGAGCTGCAGGCAGGAATATTTGTGATTACATAAATACCACAAAGATTATATTATGATGTGACTAAAATATGTTTTCAAATTTTATTTTAGTTTAAAATGCAAACTTTATTTAGAAATAAACTCAGATACGCAAGCAAAATAATTATTTTAAAGGCATACAGGTAACCATGCACATATGTCTGTGTGCACATTACCCCATAAATTTCTGAACAGTATTTTTAAGTATATTGATAATAAAATACTAACTTACAGCTTTCCTGTAGACAAGCTACAGGATCCAGATTACACAGACTTCATATACCTCAATTCTTCATAAACCTCATATACTGCAGTTCACAAGTCTGTAGAAATCTTACTTTCCTTATGCAGTGTTGTAAAATTGGTAAAACACTTTTGATCTTCTGATAAGTGTAAAAATTTTTAGAAGATAAATATTTGTAACTGTGAGACACGTGCTTTTCACTAACAAGTAAAAATATGAAAATAATTAAATAATAAAATATGAAAATATTAAATTATGAAAACTAAAATTATAAAATATGAAAATAAAAAAATAATGAAAAATTAAGTCAATTATGTAACAGTAGGAATGAGTTTATTACAATTCTGTTCAGGTAGATTTAAAGTGAAAGAATTTTTCTGCAAGTAGAGGTGAAGTATATTTCAAAACAGTCCACAGTGAATGAGATAAAATGGATTTGATATTTTAAGAATTAGAAACAGCATTTTCAGCAAGTATCCTCTGAGGCAAAGTCCTCTTTTTTAATGAATGTGAGTGGTAAAAATATTCTAGATTGGGACTTTTTTTTTGCATTTTTCAGTCTATTTTACAACGTGAAATTTATTAGTAGCAAATCAGAACTTCTATTTGAGAAAAAATGGGCCAGGTATGTTTCTGGTCTATTCTAACATAGCAAAGTCCACATTCCTAATGAAATAATGAAAATTAAGAAAAACTTCAAATATTTGAAATGTAACTTATATTGATGCAAATGTAGCTAGCAAGACAGTAAAGTATTCTTGAAGAGAACAAAACAGAGTGAAATCATTTAAAAATAACTTCTGGTATCACTTTGAAACAAGAGCATTGGTACAACAGCAATGATAGCCACAATTTCCTTAATGACACTGGCAGTAGGAGCATATCTATTGAAATGCAAATGTGCCAACCAAGCTGCTTAACCACATGGAGATTGGTGAAGCAAGCAGAATACTCTCCCTTGTTCTTTGGCTACCAACGTAACTTCATTTTCTTACTTAAAGACCTCAGGTCATTTTACAGGATTTTGTTTTCTAAAACTTTTTTTGTCTTCTAACTGCTACTAAAAGTGTTAAGACACTATAAGAGTAAACACTCCTTTTAAGACATAATTTGATGAAAACTAATATTCTTAGTAAATTCTAACCTGAGTTTTCAGACTTTTTTTTTCACTACTGACAACTAAACTGGTTTTAAATGTACATTTTCTGGAAGATAGTTAGGGATGCTATTCCAGATCACTCTATTAATCCTATCTCGCATGGATGACATGGCCACAGGGGTAACACATCAAGCACTACAGGCTGGGACAGAGTGGCTGGACAGTGGCCAGGCAGAAAGGGCCCTGGGGGTGCTGCTGACAGCAGCTGGACATGAGCCAGCAGTGCCCAGGTGGCCAAGAAGGCCAATGGCATCCTGGCCTGCACCAGCAATAGTGTGGTCAGCAGGAGCAGGGCAGGGATTGTCCCCCTGTACTCAGCACAGGTTAGGTCATGCCTCAAGTGCTGCTGGATCCCTGAGTTGAGGAAGGATGTGGAGGCGCTGGTGTGTAAAGAGAAGAGCAACAATGGTGGAGAAGTGGCTGGAGCACAAGTCCTGTGAGCAGTGGTTGAGGGAGCTGGGGTTGTTTAGCTTGGAGAAGAGAAGGCTCAGGGGTGCCTTATCACTCTCTCCAGCTGCCTGAAAGGAGGGTGTAGCCAGGTGGGGGGCGGTTTCTTCTCACAGGCAATCACTGACAGGACAAAAGGATAGAGTCTTAAACTGTGTCAGGACAGGTTTATACTAGATATTAGAAAGAAGTTATTCACAAAAAGGGTGTTTGGGCATTGCCCAGGGAGGTGGCAGAGTCACAGTCCCAGAAGATGTTTTAGAAAAGACTGCATATGGCATTTTAGTGCCATGGTGTAGTTGACAAGGTGATGTTCGGTCATAGGTTGGATTAAATGATCTCAAATGCCTTTTCCAGCCTAGCTGACTCTTGGATAAAATGTCTGTATTGTAAAGCTATTTAGTCAAATCAGATCATACTTGTGACATTTAGGTGAAAGAGAGATCATTCCATTATGTCAGAGAGAAAAAAAAAAAAAAAGAAAAAAAAAGAAAAAAGAAAAAAAAAAAAAAAAAAAAAAAAGAAACTACTTCTGTCTTCAGAACAGATAGAATCTGTAAGTTTATAAAAGTTGCAGAATGCCACTGTTGAGTCTGAGCATACTTGGATTCTAAAGATTATTTTGAAACAATTCAGTGGGAGCTATGTGGGGTGTCTCTGTGACTATAGACTTTTTTCCAATACTTTGCATTTTTCTACAAATTTTGTATGAATAACCTGATGTCCTTCTATGACAAGGGAAGGAACTAGATGATTTTTAAGATTCCTGCCAATCCAAACTGTTGTATGATGATTCTATGACATATTCTGTGAATAGGGGACCCACTTGGTAGATGAGGGAAGGACTCCAGATATAGCCTACCTGGATTTTAGCAAAGCCTTTCACAGCATTTACAACAGTAGTCTCCTGAAGAAACTGCTCACAGCTTAGACTGATGCACTGGGTAAAAAACTGGCTGGATGGCTGGGCCCAGAGAGTGGTGGAGAATGGAGATACATCCAGATGGTGGCAGGACACTGGTATTCCTCAGGCTCAGTACTGAGGGCGGTGCTGTTAAATACCTTTACCAACAACCTGGGCAGGGGGATCAAGGGCACCCTCAGTCAGATAACTCATTGATAACACCAACTTAGGCAAGAGTGTTGATCTTTTTGTAGATAGGAAAGCCCTGCAGTGGGATTTGAACAGTCTGGATTGACAGGCTGAGCCCCAGGGTGTGAGACTCAATAAGGCCAAGTGCCAGGTCCTGCCCTTGAGTTACAACAACCCCATACAGCACTACAGGCCTGGGACAGATGCACTACAGGCTAGAAAGATGCCTAGTGGAAAAGGACATGGGCTTGCTGAGCCAGTGTCTGGCCTCGTGGGAAAGAAAGCCAAAGGCATCCTGGTCTGGATCAACAATAGTGGCCAGCAGGACCAGGGGTGTAAATCATTCCCTGACGTTGGCACTGGTGAGATTGCACTTAGAATCCTGTGTTCAATTTTGGGCCCTTCACAAAAGCAAAGACATTGAGGTGCTGAAGTGTCCCCAGAGAAGGGCAACAAAGCTGGTGAAGGGTCTGTAGCACAAGTCCTGTGAGGAGGCTGAGAGACATGCCTTTATTTAGCTTGGAGGCAAGGAGGCTCAGAGGAGACCTTACTCTCTAAAACTACCTGAAAGGGAGTTGTGTGGAAGTCAATCCCCGCTCCCAAGTAACAAGCAGCAGGACAAGAGAAAGTGGTCTCAAGCTGCACTGGTGTAGGTTTAAATAGGATATTGGAAAAACTTCCTTCACTGAAAAGCTTGTCAAGCACTGGAACAGGCAACCAGGGAAGTGGTTGAATCATTGTTCCAGAAAGTATTTAAAAGATGCATAGATGTGGCATGTAGAGTATGGCTTAGTGGAAACCTTGGCAGCATTAGGTTTACAGTTGGACTCAATGATCTTAGAGGTCTTTTCCAGTCTAGGATTTGATGATTCTAATTAATTGTGTTTATGTTTTATGTCACTATTTCACATTAATACTGCATCATCTGTTTAGGTTGGAGGTGCACAACCAACCTAAACACTATTTTATTAGCTGTTTTTATAATCATTTTGTATATAGCTTTATAACCCTGGAACTTTTGGAGTTATTTAAGGTGTGGTTATTTCAGATTCTCTTCTGTCTGAAGAGAAATTTGAGGCTGAATATTCAGACTTGCCAAGCTTCTGTTGCACCTTTTGAAGGTACCACACTTGGAATAATTTGCTACCAATTTTCCTATGCATCAGATAAATTTCATTGCAAAGTGGTCAGCAGCATCTACTAGCATCATTCTTGATTTGTGCTTCCAGAATAAGAAACACTGTAGAGATTGGAAAGTAGACTTTAGAACTGTAGAGAACTATATTGTTTCACACTTGTACATGTATTTTCTGAAAATTTTCCAAACTAAAATGAAATATACTCTTTGTTTCTCCTGTGTTCTTAAAAAAAAATCCTTGTATGCCAGATTCCATCTCTATTTTTTTCTTTTGACAAGAAAAAGAGAGAAGAAAGTGAAACACCTTGAAAATTGTAGATGAAGAAAAATATCATTCGTTTGGGTTTGTTGTAGGGAGTATATTTATTTGTATGTATTTTGTTAAAAATTTCTAAGTGAAATTGGAGACAGTATTGTTGAATTTGAATTTTTTTAAAAAGGTATTAAATTTGTAGTTTGCTTTTTGAAAGATAGAGAAATGTAGCCAAGAAACCTGTGATGCTATGGTGGATGGTAGATTAGTGGAGGATTAAAATGTGCATTTCCTGCCTAATATTCATAACAGACACAACACAGTAAAATGTATCAGTGATCTTCTGAAAAGCTAAGTAAAAAAAGGTTTTCGTGACTTGTCATAATCAAAACCACACTGGCACTCCTCAGAAGATTAAACTAGGTTACATTTGAAAAAAAGTCCAATTTAGGTAGTTGCAATCTGTTCACATAAATTATTCCTGCACTCTCGTGTTTTGTATTTTGTTGTTATCATTATTTTGTAAGTTGATTTTTCAAAATTGTTTTCTGCATTGTTTAAGTGGTCACCATTCCATTCTTTATAGAGAGTACCTCATGAATTAATACCTTTTGGAAAGCTTTCCAACTAAACGTATTGATGAAATGTAATATATTCCTCTTTATGTGAGAAATTAATGAGATATAATATCAGTCAAACAGAAGAAAAGACAATGAGTGAGGTCACTCAAGTAGGATATAATTTTATTAACTTCTCTGGGAATTTCTCATCAATAAGTCATACAACCCAGCTAGTTATTTCTCTGTTAATAATTTGGCTTGCTGAGGGTTGCTGTCAGCTTTTGTCAACATCCTATAGCCATCCTACTCTTGCAAAAGTTAAAGACAAATTTACTCCTTCCTTTACTCTGTCTTTTTTTTTCTGTTATCTACTCATTGACTTTCATTCCTGCTTTTTATTAAATGCTTTTTTCCCCCAAAGCCCATCAGGAAAGTAAATTGTGTTAGAGAAATGGACACATTCTGCCCACAGTTCAGCATCTGCAGAGAATATGTATCGCTGGCTAATAACTGAACCCCCTCAGCCTTTACAAACTCAGAGAGTAGATTTCCTCCTAGCATGTAACAAGTCTGCTGGTAATATTGGGTCCTGCTCTGGTGCCAGTAATCAATCACCAAGTCTGAATCTCCTGGCTAGTAATTAGTTCTTCCTTCTTTAAAGGCATCAAAGTTAGGCAATAGACTTGAAGCCTGAGAGTTAACCTCCTTATCTGTTGTGAAGCTGTCTTATGACTTATTCTTATTAGTACAAAAAGATTTAGAAAGTAACTTGTAGACCAGAGTTTTTTCTTTTCTTAAACAGCGGCATTTTTGTAAATATGCTGCAATTTATCTAGTTCTGCACAACAGAATGGTTTTGCAACTACAGCAGTATAGAATCACAAATATATATATATATATATATTGACATGACCCTCTCAAATAAGAATTCAAAAAGAATCTGTGGTTCTTAGCTTTCTTTTGTGTTCACTTTTACTTAATAATTGTGTACCTAGTGTTCATTTTAATTAACAATTTTGTATCTACATGGATTTCACAGCAAGCAGTGTAAAAAGTTTAGACAAATCTGGAGAGTTCAGTGGGAGAGGGCTGGCTTAAACATCTTTCTTTCCTGTAAACCACTAGTAATGTGATGTCCTTTTGAAACAATATTTTGAAAAGATAGCAAAGAGACTACTTTCTGTATATGCAAATTTATAAATCAATGTTCTCAGTGTAAAGGAACACCTTTAAGTACTGTTACAGTTCAGATGTAAGATACAAATATTTTAGAACAGCGGATGCAAGAGTGAATGGATGAGTCATAGTCAGGAATACCTTTAGGTTTAACTAGCTGATATAGGGAACTTTTTTATATCATCTTTCAGTGAAGGATAACCAGCTCCCTTCTCTCTGAGATCAGTTTTCCTTCTTTGCACTCCCACTAAAACACCGGTGTCCTCTGTATATTGTGCAAGAGCTGGTGAAGAGACCTTCTAGTGGGTATTCAAACCCAAACTCATGATGATGTAAGTTCATCAGGTCATTTATTCAGACTGGATTGAAACACTCCCAAAACATCATCCACCATATTTCTATGAGAATGTATAAAAAATCCCCAGATGTAATGATAAGAGAGCTGCTTACTAAGCCAATACATTGAAATATGCATGTTGTATTACATAAAATGCTTTGTTTCCCTAGAAAATTAGGTATGTGTGTTCCTAGTATTTGTCTGTCTACTTACTCATGTCCTATGACACTTCCCATGTGGTGCTCAATTTCAGTTATATATGATGAAGAGATACAAAGCTTGAAAATGTCAGATTCCTACATGCTTCACTAAAAGGCAGACACCTGAATCTTGTCCTATTACCATCTTTTTGGAGTAAAAAGAATGTTTAGTCTTTAGGAGACATAGAAGAATTGTCCTGGTTCTGGCCAATAATTTTTGCAGAAGGCAGAAGGGGACATGGCTAGGACCTGGATGTCATTCCATACTACATCATGTAATTTTTTTGGGGTTGTAGAAGAGGTCCCTTCCAGGTCAAGTAATGCGGTGGCAGTTTAGATATTGTTTGGCTCCACATGGTGAATGATCAGGTGTGAAACATTCACCTCTTTCTTTTCTGTTTTTTTATTAGTATTGTTGTTGTTACAACAATTAATTTTCTTATTTCATTGCTGTTTACAGTCAAATATTCTTATCTCAACCCACAATCATTTTGTGCCTTCAATCCCCCTCTCAAATCCACTGCAGAAGCTAGAGGGAAGGGAATACAAAGTGAGGGGCCCCAGAATTGGAGGGTTTTAGTAGGAATACTAAACTAGGGAACACCATTCCTAAACCACAACAAGCATCCACAAAGCACCTCATGACAGTTGTTAATGATGCAATTTGGTAGAAAATAACAATTAAAAATTATTTTGCTCCTCCCACAACAATCTTTTTTTTTTTTTTTTAAAGTAATAATTATTCCATTGTATGTTTCTTAATCTCTGCTTTGCAGACCTGCTTCAGTAAGAGTTTTCTATCAGGTATAAGCATTGTGTATTTGCATCTCTGAAACAAATCTATAGCTCATAAATAAGAAGTAACACTATTGCTTGGTGTTTATATTAGAATACATGTACCTTGCAAAAATGCAAAGTTGTTAAACAAGATCTCTTTTTGCCCATTGTACACATATGATTGTCTAAATAAATCTATGCTGGTCACTCAATTATTTTTCCAAAAAAAATGCCCTTATATTGTGCATTATGGCAGGACTCCCAAATGTTTCATCCAAGATAGCATTGGATACCTGCCATGTCAGAAACACTATTCTAAAGACTTACTCTTTAAATTTTCAAGTTTTCACTTTTCTTATATGGGAAAGGACATGTCCATCATAAAATATTTGAGATTGTAATAGTATATTAATGATGCTGTAAATCACACCCATATTAACAAACACTGCTTTTTGGTCCTAAAGAGCTAATTAATCAAAGCCATGGAAAACAAAATGAGGTCACTCATAGCACAATCACTTTGTGCCCAGACCCTGTTTGCACATGAGCATAGCGAGTGAAATCCAGTTATGGAAGTATTTATGTTTCTTGCAATTATGTATACTCAGAGAATTCAGGACTAAGATTATTGTAGTAGGTTTTTTCCTTCTAAATTCATGGTACTAAATATGTTAATTTTTATGATATATTTTTACAAATAGCCTCTCATTTGTCATCCATGAAGTTTTATAAAAGAGATTTTAAAAGAATCCCTTGGAAGAAGCTCAATATCCTTACTTGCCTCCCAAATAAGTGGATAGTAGATACCACCAAATTTATATAGTTTAAAGAACTGGGAGGCTTTGCCAACATTTGTGGACCAGAAGTTATATAGATTAGGTAATATGAGAGAGAGCAGTCCTTTCAGATGATTTCATACTGAGCCAGTTTGTGTCATTTCATGCAAGAAAGTTATGTCTGTCTTAGAAAATAATGTACCACTCAGGCTTTTCATTTCAAGTGTACTTTATTGTATGTTTTCTCTATAGAAATCGATTCTAATAGATTCAAAAGGTGGAATATTTACACTTAATACTTCCTAACATTTATAAGTAATTCTTCAAGATTATATCATTTTAAATGACACACATCCAGTATTAGAAAAAAAATTAGAAAATTTTAAAATAAAAATATTGTTATACTAAAAAGTCCTTCACTGTTTTGCATTTCATAAACCTAATAATGTCCAGTGTCTCTGAAATTTCCTTTTGTTCCATCACATGGAAAAAAAACAGAAACTGAAGAGTCAAAATAATGGTAATCAACTTTATGTCACCTATGCTGCACCCTTTAACTATTTTAAAGCAAAGAAATATGCTTTTATATCTTTCTAGGGCATGTCCTGATCTCAGTTGTAATTATTTAAAAGAGAAGAGATTTAGAGTCACTCAGTATTTTTTCCAAGGGAAAAAAGTGTGAAGAGATTGAAAGAGACTAACTTTTAAAAAGAAATATGCTTTTTATATTGATTTAATACATGTTCTGGTTCTCTTCAGTGCCATTTTTAAATTTTTGGTGTTTGAGTAAGAGATCATTTTCTGTGTAAATTGCCAATGATAATTAGAATTATATCTGCACTATTTTCAAGGACATAGTTTACATCTTTTAGTGAAATGCTGTAAAGATTCTGTCACAAAAACTCACTGTAATATGGAAATGGTAAAAAAAATTCTAGGATTTTTCTGAAATTCAGCAAATATTTACTTTCTTTTTCTGATAACATATTTTGTGCAAAGTTTGACTTGCTGAAAACAGGGAAAGGAATAAAATATGAGGATCAGAATTCTGTTAATTTTTTATGCTCCTTTTAACATGTGACTGCAGTGTATGCAAGCCAGATATTTCTCACATTTAAGTCATTATTAACTTACTGGATCCCATTGATTTGAAGCAGATTAATTTAGATTTATAGCTATGTAACAGCACATGACTTGCCCCAGCCTCACCAAGGACATTATGATAACTGCTTGAAATATTGTCATTCATCCTGGCTGAGGCAAAAACCATACTATTGAAGACAAATCATATTAGATCCATTCTCACACCGCTTAATATTATATTCTTCTGACCTCTCTCTAACCATATAATTTTGAGTGGTTTTTTTGGACATTAGGAAAAATTTCTTCATTGAAACAGTTGCCAAGCATTGGAATAAACTGCCCAGGGAGGTGGTTAAGTCACCACGCTGGGAGGTATTTAAAAGAAGTGTAGATGTCGTGTTCAGGGAGGTGGTTAATGGAATTTTGTAGGCTAATGGTTGGACTCTGTGCTTGTAGCAGTCTTTTCCAACTTTAACAATGCTATAATTTTATGAATTTTTCAAAATGTAGTGTAGGCAATGGCAGGTTTTGGCTCAGCTAGACCACTGCATGATTGTTTCTCAAGGGCATTCTTGTTCCATTATATGGTAAAACCTTCTTTTCTTAAAATACTCAAGTACAAGGAAGTGGCAAAGAACACCTTAGAATGCTTAGTGAAGAGGTCCTCACTTCATGTGAGATCTCACATCCTTTCCTGTGGAATAATTTTCTTGAGCCTCATGATTTTTTTTTAATGTTAATCAGCAGTGCACTGCAAAAATGAATCCAGACAATTCTTTTATGTTTGTAAAATGTGTCCATTAGTGACAGAACCCCACATTTTTTATTTGCTTTTCAATATGATCTTAGATAAAAAGGCTGCAACTTCTCTAAAGTTTATGACAGTAAATGTATTTGATAAAGAAACACAGAACTGTGGAATGACTTGGGTGAGAAACAATTTAAAAATCATTTCATTTCAACTCTCTCATCAAGGGCAGGGGTGTCACTCACTACATCAGATTGCTCAGTGCTCCATACAACCTTACCTTGAAGACTTCCAGGAATGGGGCACCCACAACCTCTCTGGGCAACATGTTCCTGTGCCTCACTGCCCTATGGACAAAAATTTCTTCCTGACATCCAATCTAAATCACTCTTCTTCTAACTTAAAATTATACCAGATCCCTTGCATGTATCTTAACATTTCTTCCTCTATTCAGTTCTGATTAACTGCCAAAAGTGTAATACAAACTTCTTAAAAGGATGACAAAGAGCAAGTCTTTTCATAAACACATATATTATCCACTTTGTATATTTGTTGTTTTTTTCCTCTCACATTCCACTGACATTTTTGTAGCTATCGTGCTTTGAACTACTTACCCTCTCCAGTTTGTTTTTTTTTTAATTTCTGTTCACTAAATGTGATGCATTTGTTTTACTGGATTTTAATAGGATGGTAATGCCTTGTTTAGAGCTAAGTTTAACAGGAGTGTAATTTATTCTTGATAAAGTATGGGTTGCTGGATCCAGCTACTAAATAAGTACAAGAGTCCATTTAGAACCCATGTCCTGAATGGTATTCATATTAGAAAATAGATGCATTTAAAGAAAAGTAGAGGATAGCTGTGTACAGGTATACAATAAGGAAGAAGAAGATATTGAAATGTTCAATAGGTCCTAATTACAATTTTTTTTTGGTAGAAAAATATGTTTTGTGTAATCTTTACATTAATTCTGTATGGGACATCACATTTTCAAAGTATTGTCAGGTCAACAAGCACATGTTCTGAAAAAGAGTATCTATCAACATTGAGAAACAGGTACCTTTACATGAGTTTAAATGTGGTAATGCAGTTGACCAAAAAAAAAAAAAAAAACAAACCAAAACAAAACAAAACAAAACAAAAAAACCCACAAAAAACAAACAAACAAAAAAACCCCAAAACCCATTCTAAACATATGATTGATGGAAAGAACTTTTAAGTGGTAGCAAAGAGACTATCAGTTGTTTAGCCATTATTATATATAACGTGATAGCTATGCCTAAGACATTTCAGAGACATCAATTGGGATAAAAGCACTTTACCAAAACATCACAACGATGCAAAACCAGAAGCAGAACATGCAGAAAAAACCACACAACATGTACACGTAGGCACACACCCCCTACACAAAGCCAACACAAAACCACAAAGTAAATGTAAGCAAGGAGAAATGTTACTACAAAACCAAAGATATAGACCAGACTTCAAATCATATGACGTATCTAAGCATATAGTGGAAGTGTCCTAAATCTCAGACCAAACCTTACGCATCATGTGGTCTGTATTCCAGAGAGCAGAGCTCCACGTGCTTTTGGCATTCTCTGATTGATTAAGCTGTAAAAAAGACAATGTAAAAAGACAATGTAAAAAATGTAAAAAATGTAAAAAAAAAGCAACCAGAGTTGTCTTCAGCACTTAATGGGGAAAATGTAAAAAATATATTCAAATTATTCCAGACTACGTTAATATTTATTTCTGGTTGCACTGAAGTAAATGAGAAACACAATTAAAAAAAAAATGCATTTTTATAGGGAGAAAAATTTAGCAGGAGTGGTTGATTTTGGGCATTCATAGGAAGAGCAAAGCAAATAAAATTCTCTTTGTCCACATATTTCCTGGTGAAGATCATTCATTTTCAGTGTAGGAAATTGAAATTCAGTAGGTTCATGTCACTTTGGAAAATGCCACAGTCAACAAACTGCATATTTTCTGAAATATCCACTTTGTATTAATTTTTTTCTGTTTCCAATGGAGCAAGAAAGTGTATTTAGCTGGTTCATTTGTGGTATAGTCTTACTGCAGAGCTAATTGTGGTACTCAGCTGGATGACTATAGCAGTGTGTAAGATTTCAAGGAAGTGGAACAGCTCCAAACAAACACTATTGACTTACTGTAAAGTCTCCTATGTTCTAATCACTATGTAATGTAGTAAGTGTTTCCAGACTTTTAAAGTCTGAAAATAACTAATTCAGAAGTGAAAGAAAGCACAACTTCAGTAGATTAGACAAATATAATTACAATTTTGTCAAAAAACATCTAAAAATCTGGGGGTTATATTTTATTTGTAAAAGACAGTGGATTTAGAGTTTCCTAAGAAACTTAACAACTTGATTATTTTGATTTTAATTGGATCAAAATCTAATATCAAAAGTAGAGCATTCTCACTGAGCCCGCTGTGGTCTATGGCAGCTATGAATGTGATTCTTTGTGCAAGACATGTTTATGCACAATAATATTTGCCTGCAATTTTCAAAATTACTCAAGGACACTAGATAACTGATGTCTGCAAGCACATTTGAGCTTGTAATTTTATAATTTTGGAGGAAAAAGGAAATATTTATACCTTCAGGAAGACAGAAACACAGTTTTGGTAAAATCTTTATCAAGCATAATATGCCAAGTCTGTGTTTTGGTCAAATAAATAAAAGATAAGCAAAGCCTGTCAGTCCCATTTCAATCATGCTTTTGTTTATATTAGCATTTGTATTAGCATTGAGAACTTTCCAATTTTTCTCATCTTAAAGGGCATATATATTTTGAAAAATATGCCTCTTTATGGCATATTTTCTTTCAGCAACACACTCAATGAATTGTTAGAGAGAAGAAAGTTGTCCTCTTTCTACTGCCTATGCTGGCTGGAATTTGTTCATTGGCACAAAGATTACATTGCTAGTCATTACATGGATGAAGAGAACACAACTTGGCAACATCAAAATTCACTATTCAGTCTCCACGTACTGTTTTGATTAAAGGCTGTAGCCTTCAGTGCCATCTGGAAAGGATGTAGGGCTATATTCCCTGTTCCCAAACTGCATAGTAAATTGTGAATGTAGATCCTTATCCCAACCTCCAAAAGTGAGCTCAGCGGTATTACTTCTGACACCAAGGCCAGATCACTCTGTTCCTCACCTCAGGTTGTCTTATAAAGTTCTCTTTTTCAGAGCAGATGAGGGCCAATATTTATTCACTATGAATGGATTAACCTCCTAATGTCCTGGTAGTATCATTTTTTACCACTGATTTTTTTTAAAATCATTATAGCAATTTGTTGTATAATCATATTTTCACAGAATGGTTTGGTTCCTAATATAAATCTACCGTCTTCTGTTGAAAACCATTACCCGTTGTCCTATCACTACAGCCCTTGTAAAATGTCTGTCTCCAACTTTCTTTTAAGACCCTTTCAGGTACTGGAATGTGATATGAGATCTCCACAGAGACTTCCTTCTCCAGGCTAAACAACATGAACTCCTGCAGTCCTACCTCAGAGGAGAGGTACTTCAACCCTCTGATCATCTTTGTGGACATCCTTGCACTAGACCTTGTTGAATTTTATGATATTCTCATGGGCCTACCTCTCAAGCCTGTTAAGGTCCCTCTGGATGGCATCCCTGCATATCAAAGACACCACACATCTTGGTGTCACTGACAAACTTGCTGAGGATGCACTCAATCTCACTTTTCATGTTACCAACAAAGATGTCAAACCAAACCACTTCCAATACAAACTCCTGAGGAATGCCATTTGTCACTCTTCACTTGAACGTCAAGCTGCTGACTGCAACTCCAGCCAGCTGCTTCCTATGGTCCCCCAATTGAACCACATGTCAAATCCCTGTCTCTCCAATTTGAAGACATGTCTTCTGGGACAGTGTCGAATGCTTTGCATCAGTGCAAATAGATGGATCAGTGGCTCCTCCCTATTCACCAGCAGTGTATCTCCGTTGCAACCGATCGCTGTATTTTTCAGACGCAATTTGTCCTTAGTGAAGCTATGTTGACTGTCACTAATCATCTCCTTATTTTCTATGTCTTAGCATAGTTTCCAGGAGGATCTGGCCCCTGATCTTAATGAGCACAGAGATGACACTGACTGACCTGTAATATCCTGGGTCTTCCTTTTTTCTCTTTTTGAAAGAGTTTTAGTTGTCCTTCATCTAGTCAGTGGGACCTTCCCCAGACTGCCATAACTTCTCAAATATGACGGATAGGTGCTTAGCTTCCACATTCACCATTTCTTTGGGAACTCACTGCAGAGTTTATAAATTTTCGTAGTATAAATAATATTTATTTGAAATCAAAATACACCGAATGACCGTGGGTTTTTTTCCTTTGAAGCTAGGTGAAAACTGAATATGTAATAATAAAACTCAGAACTAATGTCTAAGAATTTTTAAGTTAATTGCAGAAAGCTACATGTTAAAAAAAAATCCCCTTTGTCTGCCTTATCTCTTCCTTTCCTATTTTTCATTTCTCAAAAGGAACAAACTCAGCTTGCTTCTCTTGATCCCAGCAGGTATATGTGCATTATAAAGATATTAATAAGTGTACAGGTATATGGAGATATAGATAAGCAGGCATAATGGTAAGAAGATAGGTCGTATGATAGATAGTATGATTGATAGATAGATAGATAGATAGATAGATAGATAGATAGATAGATAGATAGAGTAAATAAAGGATTTTTTATATGTAAAATATATGAAATAGATTATTAGAAATTTACTACATATACCTACTTATATATTGGTAAAATATATATACGCACACATTACTTCTTAAATTGTTTTTAGCTGAGAAATAGGAAATCTAAGTAGTATATTTGAGCAGTGCTGTCATCCAAGAAAAATCAGTTTAGAAAGACTGTTTCAAGCAAGATTTCTGAGTGTATATACCAATATCTTCATAAAAATGGGGAAAGGAGTTCTTCTTATATGATTGACTGGACTATATTTTTTAACACAGTTTTTCAGAGATCACTAAATAGAAAAACAATGGAGAAAAATATTAATAACCCCTCCCCAGAAATTACCCTACACCCACAACCCAAAACAAAGCGAACATCCTTTTTATTTTGTCGCTTATCAAGCACTGGAAATAAAGAAATAGCTTCCCGAGTCCTGCAATGTGTAAAATTATTAGTCCGCAAAAAGTACTGGTTTTATGGTGGCAGTGACCTATTGTAGATCTGCGCTATGGAGTGTCATGAAAATACTAGCTTTGTCACTACAGTTAGCATTAAATTCCTATCTTATTCCCCTTTGAAACAGAAGACAGAAGAAAAGATAAATCTCCTCATACATCTTAATCCGACTTGTGTAAGAGAAATAGCAGCAATACATACACATGGCTTCTCGGCTTTAACAAAAGCCAGCTATGAGTGTTGTCTCTGCTTAAAACTGGTAGTGAGGAAGATTATACTGGATTGAAAGATATGGTTTCCAGAAGGGAAGCATCGTGACTTAAAGAAATACCAAGGCCTCTCCTCATTCCTGTTCTCTGGTTTCACACTTTCCAACAGTCATGTAAGTAAGAGACAGTACCCATATACAGAACCTTAAGAAAGCCAGGAGAAAACAACTACATCTTTTCTGTAAACAAGCAAAGGTAGGAAAAATGCGCACATTAGTTTGAAACAGTTCCACATTAGAATAACAGCATGCATTCTATAAAACTTTGCAGGAACTTCGATGAATCACTTAGTATGCAGTGACAAAAAAAGTTAAATAAAGCATATGCTTACCACATTTACCTGAACTTCAGAAAATCTGTAAAAAACTTGCAAAACAATTAAAAATATATTGAAGGGAAAGGGAAAGGGAAAGGGAAAGGGAAAGGGAAAGGAGAACAAGGGAGGGAAGTGGAAGCTGTACTGGAAATATAATCAGTAAAAGTACAATATTTATAAAAACAGACAGGTGTCTATATTTAAAGTCAGTCAGATCCAACTACATATTTTCAGATTTGTAGTTTGGAGAAACAGGAGTGTGATCTCAACAAAGTCTGTTGAAGCAGGTCAAACCTCATAATAAACTAACAATCTAAAATTACAAACAAAAAGGCATGCAAAATTAAACTCTCTTGCCCATAAGCTGAGACACTGAGTCCAATTGTGAAAGTTTTTTAGATGTATTTTCTGATTATTTTTCTCTTCTTTTTTGCATGCTTCCACCCTTGTTAGAAAAAAAAAAATATAAAACTGGGGACAGATTTCTGGTATGTATTTAGAATTGAAGAAGGTTGCTGCACTGGGGGAAAAGTAGTTTATTTGTGTGTTAAATGAAACAGCAGCACAATACCAAGGGAAAGTCAAAAAAGTGAGGAAAAGCTTCTAGTGGTCAAGATAACTCAAGACATTTCTTGCAGGGGTTAAGGAAACCTTAGTAATGACTTTAAGAGTAGTCAATATTAACAATTACCTTCAGAAGTATAGTTGATCCTTCTTTGGGACACATGAATGTACCCAATTTTTGTGAAGTTTATTTCGTAGATACTCCTTAATACTGCTCTTGTATTTTTGATAATGTGTTTAAGTTGAAATAATAAATAAGGAAATTATTTTATGAAGACAAGTGCCAATACTCTACTGTCCATCCCATGGTGTTTGATTGAAGCATGCTTTCTCTAAATTATTTTAAATCACTGTTGCAAAGGATGGCATGGCAACTTAATAACCAGTGATTCTTCTCTGTGTTACAAAAATGCAGTAACAATTCCCTGTAAGTTATCCCTCATGTCTACATTTCTGTATTTCTACTATACCTTCTCATTCTCATTGTCATAACTGAAAATAAAGAACAAGTTTTAATATACAGATGGACTTGTACTATTGTATCGCATGAAATCTCCATATGTACTTACATCCTATGGTGCCTTTTTTTTTTTCCTGTTCCTCAAAATCCTTACAGGATTTATAATTTTCCTTGCTGTATAATGTTTTTTCCTACCTCTGTTTCATTGCTTAACCTCAGCATTATTGGGAAGTATCTGAATATATGAAAACATCTGAAGCCACTGAACTATACTATCCATGTACTGGGAAAATATTCTTTCTTCTCAAAATATCTTCCTCATTTTATTCAGATTAAAGTTCTTCTCTAATACATAGTCATACTCAGGAGTCATATTATTTTCTGAAAATTTAATATAATAATCTGTTTCTAATTTTGATGTCTAATTATACTGGTTTGGGATATTTATTGTAGAGGTGATTTTCAGTAGATGAAATTGCAAAAGAGGTTTATATGAAAATCATTTGCTTTCACATACCAGTCTGTTGTTGGATTGTAGTTTTGGGTGGTTTTTTTTTTTTGTTTGGTTGTTGTTGTGGTGTTTTGTTTTGGAGTTTTTTGTCTTTTTTTGGGTGTTGTGTTTTTTCGTTTATTGGGGGTTTTTTTTCTTTTTTTTCTTTTTTTTTTTTTTTTATTTGTTTTTAATTCTCTTCATTTATGGCAGGCAGAGAAAAGGGGAAAAGAAAAAAAATGGAATCTCAAAGGTGTCATCTAGTAGTCACATTTTGCTCTTGCCTCATTACCAATTAGAAATAAAAATACTCTTAAAGAAAATTCCTTCATAGAATTTCCAGTTATAAGGATATATTTTAAACTTTTTAGTCCTATAACTAAACTTGAGCACAGTAACTAATTTGCCAATGCCAAATGTTGATACTCAAAATTGCAGATCTAATATATAATACATTCTCAATAGGGCATATGTACTTTGCTAATTTTGTAGAGAAGAAGGGAAGAAACTGCAGTCATTAAAATGGAAAATGCAAACACTTTTGTAATACTTCACTTTCCTCGTTTCATTACTTAACATAGCTGAGGTCTCTGGTTCAATTTCTTGAGTATGAAAGACTCATATTGCCAGCTCTGCACAAACATCATCTGAAGAGAACAGAGATATGTTTATAAGAGATAATCACTGAGCTGCAGATACACAATAAAAGGTTGTATCACAAAACCCATACATGAAGAATTATGCAGAAGTTATGTCATATACCTTCTCTTTATTTCTATCAAAAGAAAAAAAATGCTAGTCATTTTTAAACTGTGTAAAAAATTCAAAATGTAGAATACATTAAGGGAGAGCATTATAAGCCAAGATTTTATTCCATATCAGCATCATTTGCTGACTATTTCTGACTATTTCTTCCTTTTGGAAAGGAACCCTTAATTTCATGCTGTTCTAATAGCAAACAGAATTTGACTGTAGGGTGTTATGTTAAATGAAGTTCCTGTTTTCTTCACCCATTCTCAACTACCAGAATAGAAAAGCAACAACCACAGATGTTTCTCTTTCCAATAGTAGATAATGTCTGTGATAAATTTCAAAGGCCAAGGAGCAGATTCTTGTAGGGAGCTGGAATGGGAAAACTGAACAAATATGGTATTTCCTAACCAAAGAAGACAGAGAGATCATTTGAAAGACAAAAAGTTAAATTTGTAAAAATGTGGTATATTAACTCTTTTTTGTTTCACTTTTTACTAGAATAAACCAATAGTTTCAGGCAGCATTCAATAATCTGGAAAGAAAATATTTAGGAAGGATACACTGTTAAGGACTTGAGAGTTGATGCAGCCTGATACAATTTAAAAAAAATGGGAAAAGAGTACCTTCTTTTTTTTTTTTTTTTTTTTTTTAATATAATATTTCTGTTCCTCAGAGACAAATCACGTCTGGCTGGGATAATTAAGGTGTTTCCAGTGAGAGGTTGAACTGCACAGGGTGGCAGCAATCCTCCTGAGCCCTCTTCAATTCACTGGTACAATTCTAATAAATAGTTTCATGAAACCCCAGGAAGGGCACTCCAACATATGGATCTTACTATCACATCTTGTTCAGGACTAACCTCAGTCTTTGGTCCAAACACTTCGAAGAAAGCAATATAGATGCAGCAGTGAACTACCAGCTTTCTATTCCCTGATCATTACCATAAATACATTTTAAATCATATCTCAAGTTGAGGTGTAGCTTTCATTTTGTATTAATGTGTATTTAGAGAAAGGTCCTGCACCCCAAATGTTATCTTTAGGCACAGAATAAACAAAAATGCTTCATTTTGGAAAAGATCTGCTTCAAAAAGTGAACAGAAAATAATGATCTCCTATTGCCCAGATGCTTTATTGACTTTGTTATGGTGTACAAGAGATAAGTGAAACCAAGGCTCAGTCTTATTCTGCTTCCTTTCTCCAGCCAATTTCTGACTTAATCTCTCGCTGAAAATTACTTCGGTATGGACCTTGCTTTTCCTGTCAGGTGGGACTCAATAGTTAGTATAGTCACTTCAATCTTTCAGACATGTGAAATTTCTATCACTGTAAAGGTGCTTGAAAACACAGAACAAGAAAACAGAACCATGAAATAGATGTTTAAATCCTTGGGGTATGACACATCTATCCTTTCTTAGGCCTGTAGGATTGCCAAAGCCTGAAACAGAGATGGCTTTACTTCAGTTATAGAACATTGCCTCATGTGCATGAGGCAAATACTTTAACAAAATCCCTTTAGTGTGAAATCTTAATTCTGCAAGCTCTTAAAAGAATACTGCCAAGAGAAGGAGAAAGGCACACATTGGTTTTATAGAACAAAAGAAAACAAAAAGCAATTCAAAACCAAGAATAACACAGCAGTAACTACAGAAGTTCCAAAACCTTTCCATTTAAACCTAATATTCTGCAAGAAGTGAGAAAGATATTTTTGAACCCACAGACACAATTTCATTACCATTCCTGACTATTTGCACAAGTGTCCCAAATTTCCAAATTGTTAGCATTTTTACAATCAGCTTCAACATTACACTGCGTGGTACAACATACCACAGAATCTTTATAGAAGTAAAAATGGAAGATATTTTGTTATTATCCACTTCTTTGTGTGTTGCTTTCATTAAAAACTGCAAAGCACTATTAGTACCTTTACACTACTTGTGTCTTTTATGGAATGGTTCTTTACCTTTCTAAGATCTTGGTGCAACCCTTCTCATGGTTTTGAACACAATTCAAATAGAGTTGTTTTCTTTAGAGTTGTTGTTTCTTTATGGTTTGGGCTTTTTCAGTTTTGGTTGAGATTATTGTTTGGTTGGTTTTGATGCCGTTCTTTTTCTTTTGGTGGGGCAGGGGGGCATAAGAGTTACATTAATATATGCTAAGGCTCAAATCCAGCTTTCAATTATGTCTAGGGAATATCAGAGACAAAAATCTTGGCAAGACTTGGAAAATGGACAATAGGACAAATATTATTCCACTGACAAACTGAAACACATAAAACAAGAAAATGCATAAGACAAGAATGTGTTTCCTTCACATTAGCAAGCTGCTAAATATCACTGCATAGATATGTTCTTAAGAAGGGTTATTGTCTTGTGCACATTGCACCAAACTGAGCAGTTACTGCAAAAGAGAGGTATCTCCTTTTAATGAGTTTAACAGTCAATTCCACTGCTACTACACTTGGGGAAGAAAGAGTGAATATATGTGAAAAGTGAAATAAATATTATTTGTGAAATAAATATAATGTATAACACATTTTGAATAAGAAGGATAGTGTCCTTAATGTGGCTGCACTTCTTCAGCATTGTTCACAAAGTCAGTGTCCAGGCACTTTCAGTATTCACAAATGCAGCCCTCGAAAGGAATGGATCCCAGGTTGTATCTTGTGTATCTAGTAAAAACTGATGAAGTTGGGATCAGAGACAATGGAGAGATCAATGAGAATAATACGAAACACAAGAAGCCTAGACTTGATCAATAATATGTTCTATACCTTACCATCTTAGATCCCTTACTTAAAAGGAAATTTCAGAAATTAAGAACATATTTATGTGAAAAAGTGATGTAAAATTTGATAGCTAGTTCCTTTCTTTTTTGAAGGAAGTCTAGTGGGAGTGAATAAACTCCAAAATTCATCTGCTCTTGTTTACACTGAAAGAAAAAAAAAAAATCCTCAAAACTCAGAAATCTTTCTTATAGATGCCTGTGTACAGAGAAAAAAAAACTTTTATTAAGCATGATTATCAACAAATTAATAAAAGATCCAAGTGGGGAAGTTTTGAAGTTTATCTATTAATTTTACCAGCTACAGCTGTCTGTCACTATGGTCTCTCCCAAATTATTTGCCTTAGGAAGATAAAGGAAAAATAGCAAAAAGCAAAACATGTAGAAAAAATAAAAGGAAAAAGAAAGAAAGAAATTAAGAAGGAATAAAAGAAATTAGAGAGAAAGAAAAGATGATGGGGAAAATTCTGGTTCTGCAGTAACAAATTAGATACTTCATTGTTTTCACCTAGCTGCCTAGTGTTCAAGTACCTTGTCATATACCAGACAGAGCGTAAAATTATTTCATTTTTCGTCATTTAATTGGCCAAAGCCACAACAGCTGTCACTTTTCATGTGAATCAAATTTCTGCCTTAAAACTTGTATGAGAACATTGGCACCTTCATAGTAGTAGTACCATTATCTCTCTTTTTAAATCTATTTGGCTTCCTCCCCCACACCTTTGCTTTTTCCTTTTATTTGATCTGTCACAGAAACTTGTCTGGCTATTGATCCTGTAGAGTATGCCTGTTCAGTATTGCAAGGTCACTCATAATTGCATCTAGATTTTTTTCTCTTTTTCTCCCTCCTCCCTGCCTTTTTTTTTTTTTTTTCCCAGCCCCTCCTCCTTTCTCAAAGGAAGGCAACTCTTCTGAAAAACAGCCATTCTGGCTTACTGTGAGCTGGAATTTTACCAGTAACAAAATGAATTGTGACCAATGAAGGAGAAAATGTGGAAGGAGAAATTTAACTTACTCTGAGGTGGTATCTCTTTTACAAATGGGACACTACAAAGAGAGGAACACAGAAAGGTAATGCCTTTCAAACATATTAACCAACTAGGTCTGTAGTAAAATAAAAGCTAAGGCAGACAGATTTTTACAGCATCGAGGGCCTAAAATTTTCTCCCTTTGAAATTTTGTGATGTCAGTGTTCTGTATTTCTCTTTCAGCTACCGACAGGGATGGCATTTGCAGCTTCATGCCCTCTAGTCACATTCACACCTAAATGACCAAGTCAGGCTTTATACTTTGCTTTATTTCTTCTTCACAGTCCACAGTAACCTTACCATAGATCTGCAAAGAAGAAGAAAGGACATTTTCTTCCTTTTGCCCTCCGGTTATGTCTTGAGTGAGATATGCAGACATACTTAATCCCAACAGAACCAGCCAGCCCTTTCGCCTTTACCTTATTTATATTTTAATTATCAGAGAAGAAATTCTAGTGGCCTCCATAATCTTAGCACAGTATGTAGGGGAATCATTGTCCAGATACATTGCCAGCAGTCCAATGATTCCCAGGGCAAAGAGAAAGTGGTCCCTAGGCACTTTATGTAATCACACCGATTCTGTCTCCTGCTGGCACAGGAGCAATGGAAGTGAAACATTTTTTCTAGCTACGATTTCTCTTCTACATGGCAGTAAAATTTATTAAGAGCTCTACATTGAATTCTATAAACAGGCAGACACCAGAGAGCCAATGAAATCCGTAGAGCTAAACCTAGAGATTAGTTAGAAAGTAAATGTGAATCCACATTTCTGGTACAGTAGCAGCTGGACTCAATGAACTTAGGGGACTTTTTCCAATTTGATGATTCTGTGATTCTCAGATACAATTTTAGTTTCTTTATTTTGTTCTCCAGACCAAGGATCCTTTGCACCCAAACCCACTATGTCCTGGTTACAGATGGAATAGAAACAATTTCCTTTTTAGTACCTGGCACAGTGCTGAATTTTGGATTTAACATGAAAATAATATTGACAATACTCTGCTGTTTTAGGGGATGCTAAGTAGTGCTTAGTCTAAATCAAGGCTTTTCATTTTCCCATGCTCTGCTACCAAGGAGATGTAAAAGAAGCCATGAGGGAGCACAGCCAGAACAGGTGACTTGAAGTGGCCAAAGAAGTACTCCAGATAGTAAAATGCCGTGTTCAGTAGATAAACTGAGGGAATTGTCTCAGTCACCGATCACTGCTTGAGGACAAGCTAGGGAGTCATAGGTCATGAGCAAATGTATCGTGCATCATTTATTTATCTTGTGGTTTGTTCCTCTCCTTCTCCCTCTCTCTCCTTTACATTTCAACAACAGTAATAAAAATACTAATAAGTAAAAGCTATTATTATATAATTTTACTTCAATTATTAAGATTATTTACTTCAATTATTAAGCTGATCTCGTCTCAAACTACAATTTTTTACCTTTTTCTGATTCTCCTTATCCCACTGCAGAGGGGTGTGGAGGGGCTGAGCAAGCAGGTGCATCATACAGTTTTTGGCTGGGGCTAACACACAATTGAGTTATTTCATCAAGGGTAATTTCCAGAAGAAAACCCCAAAAAGTTGAAAAAGTAACATTCATGCAGTGGACACAGACTGTGTCTTCTTATTTAATTTTTGTCTTGTACCAAATCATTGCAAATACTGACTCTTTTGAGAGTAACAGCCCAATGAATAGGAAATCAGTGACAAGAATTCTTATTTTAGCATAAGGAAAGCTAACTTTACCCTCAAATAAAATCATCCAGGCACAGATGTGTTAGCAAAGAAGAACAATTGCCTGCCAGCGAAGAATTAGTTTCTACTTTTCCAAAACCTTCGCTTCTTTAAGCAATTAGTTTGGCTGAGAAATTAAGAGGATAACAATTTCTCGTGCACATCTTTCCCAGTACAGCTTCCACATTTATAATCAAGGACTAAAATCTTGCTCTTTCTTTGCCATGCAACATGCTTACAATCTTACCTAGTAATTCTTATCATATTTAGAATTAGATTTTCTGTCAAACTATTCAAATGAAATCTGCGACTTCAAAATCAAACATACGTACTGATCACACACATTATAGTAGTTGAAAACACACAAAAAGATTTTGTTTATTCCCTACCAAACTCTACCATTCTCCCTTATTTTTGAAGAGGTCATCCAAAAGCCAGATTGAAATTTTATAATTCATATTTTTCTGTCTAGGACTTTGTGAAGAGGACAGTCAAATTACACAGCCTCATTTCTGTAACAGAAACTCATAGGAATTATTTTGTTTCAGTTCATTGAGTTCATTATCGTAGTTTTTCACTGTGTTAAGACTGGGCTAAAGAACAGCCACTGTGAGACATTTTTGTCTCATTGATCATCAAACTAAATTTAAAAAATATAACTAAAATGAATGTCTATGTTATTTCAATATATTTTCACTTTGAAGTCACTTTGGTGCAGAAAACTTTGTGTGGTGCATCAATTACATGGAGAAGCAGTGAAAGAGATAATTAATAATGAATGCAAAAGGATGTCCTGCATCTGCATCTGGTTATTGTATGATGTGAAATATGTGAAGAACTAAGATGTGAAAAAAATTGAAATAATTTTCTTTCTTTCACTTTCGTGGCCTGCTGAGTTATGAAGACTACTTGGTCTCATGCTCTTATTTTCATTTCAATTTTTTGCCATCATGTTTTTCTAAAGAAGTTTCTGTTGTACTACTGAATTGTGATCAAGCATTTCAAGGATCCTAAAGTTTAATGCATTGCTGACAGCAGCTTGCTCCAATATCAGGAAAGTTGTAAAGGAGTTCTTACTGAATTTATATTGGCAAGTCTTTGAGAAACAGGAATATTTTTGCACTGGTCTACCAGTTCAGATCCAGTCCACACTAAGAATTTCCTACAACCCTTAGTATCAGATGACCTGTTGCATGGTTACTATCACTTTGCAATAGTGTGGCCTGGTGCAGGGTTTGGGAGCAGGGGGGTGGGATGGTTTGAGAACAGAAGAAACAATTTTCTGGTAATATTTTTGATAGGGAATGTCAAATAATTAACTGGCACAAACACCTTTATTTTTAACAGTAATCCTTGATGACAACCCAAACAATTTACTTTTGAAGCTACTTGTGACAATTATATTTAAATACTGATTGTTATTTTGATCAGACTAGCAAAAGTGTAACTCCAGGAACACTGGTAAATAAGCATCATTTTGGTCATTCCAAACTGGTTTCTAATAAGAGGAGAAATTGCAAAATAGTTTCTACTCACAGGGAATTTTTATAGCAACTTTCTCTTACAAACTTGCAAAATGATGACCAGATATTACTTCTCTAGTTCTATAATAAAGTATAAACTTTTTGAAGGAAATCCATTCTTGATTTAAAATTAACAACTTTGAAGGTTGTCATACAGCTCCTAGGGACTCAATAGACCTATGTCAATTTTCAAGCAGATAAGAAAGACCAGCTTTTAGAATATAATGTATGTTATTAAGAAAAGAAATATGAGGAGCCTACAAACAAACTGTTGACTTTGAATGCTCATTTAGTCTGATCTTGTATGCAAGGAGTGTTTCTAAATGTAATTCATGTCAAGTTTCAGGGAAATCTTTTGCTGGGATAAATTCTTTACTAGTTTTTCTTTGTTTAGAAAATCATAACATTTCATACTGAAGATACAATTATTTTTCAGTTCACACAGAGAAGAAATTTGGTAAATTTTTTCTTCAAGATCTAAGAGTAAGTTATTTTCCCCAAATTTTTCCTTTTTTTTTTCTTCTTTTTTCTTTTTCTTTTTCTTTTTCTTTTTCTTTTTCTTTTTCTTTTTCTTTTTCTTTTTCTTTTTCTTTTTCTATTTCTTTTTTTTTTCTTTGTCTTTTTTCATTTTTTTTTCTTAGAAGTGTAATATTTACATTGGTTTCCCCCAGGTTGTATTACTCCTATGACCCTGGCCATGTTATAAAACATAAAAGTGATCATTTTATTACTCTGAGTGCATTGACCCATAGGTTTGGTTGGGGTTTTTTGCTTTGATTTTGTTCATTTTTAATACAGAATTAGAGATATTAAACATGTTAGAAATTAAGAAATTTTATTTTCTGATGGAGAAGCTGAAGTTATAAATCCTCATGTGCAATGGTTATAGTTTGAAAATTTTGTACCTTAATTATTAACTACCTCAGTTCTGAAGAATCATGCTTTGCTACGGCAAAGTTAAATGGAAACATTTCCTGCTATGGATAACAGAATTTGAACTACTATTTGCAACAAGTGTCTTGAAAATAATTCCCATATCTTCTTTTTCCAACACCTGAATCTCTGTATCCACAGCAGTGAAGTAAAAGATGAGTCTCAGTGCTCTCAAAAATAAAACCAAAGGTCATATAGTATACATTATAATATACATTTACATACCTTATAATATTCATTTCACTGAGCTTTTTTGGGTGTACAGTAGCCAGCATAAAATAGCTGCCTACTCAGTTGCTTATTATCTTCTTACTATTTTATAAATGAAGTATTTTAAGATAAATACCTTATTAATTTAAAAAGCATTAAAATTTATCATTATGGTAGCTAGTAGGATTACTCATGAAGAATCAGTTACTTAAACCTGTAACTCAAAACATTCATGTTCATTAAAACTATGCAGATAGGACTAAAATGGTCTAAGTTGAAACGAATTTTTATTTATAGTTGAATATGCCAATTTAGCATCTTTTTCTTGAAGTGTAAATATTGAGAACAGAGGGTAAGGAAAGCAGTAATGCAAGAAAGGGATAAAGAATAAATGTCTACTATATTGTGCTGGAATTGGAAAACAAATATTAAGTTCTATCATTTGGCTAAATTAATGTTCAGGATTTGTATGAGGTTTGAATCTGCTGTTAACAGCTGTGACAATAACTAAAACAAACATTCATTTAAAAAAAAAGTTTGTAATTAAAGAAAGAGACAATTTTTATTACCCAATCTATCTGTTTGTCAAAGAACGAATATTTCACATTGCACTTAATCTGCAATTCTATTTATGACAGTTCTAAATATAAACAATGGCCTGTTAACAATTTCTGTTGCTCATTATTTCACAGATCAAGAGGCAAAACATGTAATCTTCCCATATTTCATATATTTTTGCAACTCTTTGATTATGGCCATATTTTTGAAACACTTTAATGAATTAATTTAATTATTGAAAAATCTGTTTTATTTATGAAGGGCTATATGGGAAAAAGAGAAAACTGGATTTGCATGACATCAGTGTTGCATTCTGCAAAACTTTTACTAATGAAGAACAGCATCTGGTTTTAAAATACTGGGTAAAGACAGTAAATAACTCCTTTTTAGCACAAGTTAAAAAACTACCTTATGCTTTTATCCTTGAGCCCCGAAAAATTCCCACACTTTGGTAATGCCTTTTCTACTGATTTCTTCCTTTTTCATAATTTCTGAGCACAAGACAGAAATGGATGGGAGGAATGGATGGATATATGATCACATTTATACTTTGGAATATCTTTATTTGAAGATAAGAAAAAACCATGCAAGTCAAAATTCCTAAAAAAGTCACTTAGTTACGTAGTGATATGGATTTGAGAATGGACATCACAGTACTTTCCGAAAAGTATGTTCAAAAATCAGATCAGAGTCAGTAGGTCATTGAAACCTGTCTCTATTACTGAAAATCATGTTACTTTATGAAAAGCTTTGCTTCATCTTTGCAGTTTTGAAGTGTCACATCCCACAAATCAGAAATCCCACAAATATACACGAATATTTTGGAAAAGACCATTCATTGTTTTAGTTTCAATTCAGTATGCTTATGTGTGCTTGAAACTAAGCTTCCAAACTAAGTTCCAGTGGGTTACCGCATTAACAGCATACTTGGTACTGTTCTTGTACCCCATCAGTCACAACCACTACAGCAACGACTCCTTAACAATCATATTCTACATCAGCTACTGAACATCACCATATAACTAAACTCATCTTGTTTACTGATGTGATCCTTGACGGTCTTAGATGTCAGGGCTTGGTCTGCCTCATGCTGCAGGATGTCTAAAAGAGTCATTATTTTAGAAGGCAGCAGCAAGTGTCTTATCCTCTTGCTCTACTGTGTTTCTTCAGCGTTTTGCTGTGCATTGTTTTCTTAGAGAAAAAACATTTCCCGCACCCCTGCTCCTCAGTGGCTATGTTTTTTTAATGACCTGGAATCATGAGATAATTTTTAATAATCAGCCATATTCAAAATATTACCATACCTTCAAGGTCTTTGCTATTATGTACCATTTAAACTACATATCATAGACTCATAGAGCCATAGAATGTTTTGGGTTGGGTTGGCAACACCCCTGTCATGCACAGGAATCTCTTTCACTAGGTCAGATTGCTCATAGCCTGCCCAACCTGCCCTTGAACACCTCCAGTGGTAGAGTATGCATGAGTCTCTGACCACTAGTCCCAGTGTCTCACCCTCTTGTAGTAAAAACGTCTATCCTATGGTCCAGTCCAAGTAGCCTTTGGTCATTAAAGACCCGGGTGAAAAGTCTCTCTCTGTCTACTTTATAAGCTCCCGTTATGTATTGAAAGGCTGAAATAAGATCTCCCTGAAGCCTTCTCATTTCAAGGCTTATCAGCCTCATCTCTCACACCTTTTCTTCACAGCAGAGGTGTTCCAGCCCTCTGACCATTTTTGTTGCCCTCCTCTGGACCCACTCTGATGCATCATCCTGGTTTGAAAGACAGGTGTCTGCTGGGAAAGGGAGGAACCTCCCTTGGAATGGAGAACGTAAATCCCCTCCCTCTGAATTATTATAATTTTGAAATTAAGGGGCTCTCAAGCAAAGATAAAAGGATAGGAATAACAGTTCTTTACTAGTATGTGTAACAAGGCAAACAAGCAAAAACTATGGCATTAACAACAAACAGAACCAGGAACCCGGTGACAGCGTTCTCGGCGGAGATGGGAAAGGCCGGCAGAGAGGCTTAGCTTCACAAGCCCCTGGGGCAGCCGATCCCGGTGCCCCTGCAGGGCTGGCAGAAATAAGCAAAAATCCGAGGCTGGTACACAAGATGTATCAGAAGCTCTGGAGCTGTGGCTGGAGCCACAGGATATCTCAGCAGGCAGAGGGTGCAGGGCTGCAGCGCAGCGAGAGCTCGGAGCAGTGCTGAAGAAGGGGCAGGGCAGCAGCAGCCTGGCTCCCAGCAGGGCAGAGAGGGGCGAGCTCAGGATCCCGGGTATCCGAGCAGATGGAGATAGGTCCCTCTTTTAGTGAGGGGTGATAATAAGGTCCCAGCCCAAAGGCTGTTCTTACGAGCAGAGGCTCAGCCACAGAAAGGAAGAAGCAGAACAGAGCTGGGCTCCAGCGGTGATAGTGAATTCTCCCTGCAGTAAGCAACACCTTGACTGTCCTCCTCTGATGCCGAGAGTGAGAGAGAGCAGCTCTCCCCAGCCCCGTCCTTAACCTGCTTCCAAAACTCGCGGTACCTTCACCCTCAGAGAGAAACTCCCAGAGGAAAAGAAGTGTAGCCAGATGCTACACTCCTCTCCCGACCTTGGCCATATATTTTGTTTTTCTTAAGCACGCATAAGTACCCAGTAGTTAGTTTCCTAGTAACTTATGGGAAGAAAAGAAAGAAACCTAACCCACAACACAGGTCAAAACTTTACTGACCTGGGGACTCAGAGCTGGGTGCAGTACTCTAGATGTGGTCTGATGAGAATGGAATACAAGGGAAGAATCCCCTTCTCTGACCTAGCAGTCATGCTCAGGGCACCATTGTCATGGGATAGTTGCCATCCTGACTGTGGCCGGCTAAGAACAATTACAATTTTTACTGTGCCACTGGCAAAAAAATAATTTAAATAGTTATACTATATTAGTGTGCTTATGATTGAGTTCAAAAAAGGTAGAATTAACACCTGCTCTGCAATGCTTTTACCTTTATGGGTGTAACTGCTCTTTATTCTTTCTGAGTCATTGTGGGCTAGTACTCCTAATTCAGACAGAGGGTGTACATTTAGTATCCATATGATATATTTTTTCAAACAAGAATTCTCATTATCCAGGGTAAGCAAGTTAATGGGCTACATTTATTAATATCTTATATCTGGTGTGCTATCAGGAGCTGCATGTTTTTAATATGGGATGTAATGAAATAGGTGAGCAGTTCCCAAACCCAGAATTTTTCCACCACTTTTCTGCACAACACTGAATCACCCTGTGGAGATATGTAGACTAGGAAGAGGAAGAATTACGTGAGATGGATTACTAGGCAATGAGAACTAACAGAAAACAAAAGAAGGAGAGATGTTATGAGAGCACTGTTCTAAGACTGCAAGACAAGAGTCTCAGAAAGTAAAGTTTAAAATTTAGCACAGCAAGGTTAAAGGTGGAATCCAGAAAAAAATGACACAATCAAAATGAAGCCCTAATAGTTTAGTTAGGCAGAATAGTGTAATGAAAGACAATAGTTGTCTCAGTCAACCTTGTTTGTGGCAAGGTATCTAAGACTTTACATTCCAGTATAAGTATAGTATTCAGGTCTTTTTTGAAATGATGATTAATATTTGCATGATCTCAAGGCCTAATATTACAAGCTAGGAGACTGTGCAATGTTTATATACAAAGATATTAGAACAGGAAATGGAGGCAATATGAAAAAAGTGCAAACAATGAGATTAGCAAAGGACATGGCAGTAAAATTTAACGTTGGCAGGTAGTACATTCTGCCTCTGGTATTAGAAGTCCTTTGTTTTAGTCCCAGAGCCTGATGCTGAAATATGGAGAGATTTCAGGTGAAATTTATATTCTGAATGAGATTAAAAAAATGCAAGGGAAAAAGTTAAACATCTCTGTAAAATGCAATGGACATATCTGCTTCTAAAAAACTATCCACAGAGATATGATAGACAAGGCAAACAGGAAGTTGTAGCGACATTCTCTCCTACAATCAGTTTTAAATGCTTCCATTCTAACTATACACAACTGGCTGATTAAGGAATATGATTTGAAACTCGTTTTTGACAGACTTAGGCAGATACGTAGGGGCACCAAAACAGACTTAGCAGTCTTCAAAAACCAGTTGTTTTCATTTTATGATATAAAGCAAGTTACTGCTCAAGAAAATGATTTTAACAATACAGTTAAAGTACAGTTTACTTTCTATAATAAGCAGTCTTATACGAGAAAGAGCAGGGTAGCTCATTATTCTTGAAAGAAGGGATATCCAAGAGAAAACAACTCATTTAAATGACAGTTTTCAGCCCTCATGCTGCACACTTTTCCCTTTTCCAACACTGAGTATCCTATTAATCTTCAATGCTCATAAACTGTAGATGAGGGAGGCACAGACTGAAAAAGACAGATAATAAGCTCTAGGATAAGCTAAAATATGGACTAAGCAGCTTTATTTCGTTGGCTTACAGGAGATGGAGGAAAACAGTTGATGGAAAATACAGTATAGTCGGAAACAGTTTATTTCGGGGAGGATCACGCAAGTGACCTTGGTCTGTACTATTTTTAATACAGTCTTCACCATATCTTTGGAAAACAAAAACTAGCTAGCATGTGAAAATTCATTTACAAAGTAAAGTGTAATATTGTATATGTCCATTCACCACGCTTATTACATTAAATGTTTTGGTGCCATTGCCAGGTAGAACACAAATATTAATAATGATATTTTATGTTTTTCTGACATAATTTGGGATGATATTGTGCTCTTGAAACAATGATGTGACCATTACCATATTCTTTGTTCCATATATAAGAGTTTGTTCTCTTCTGTTATAACAAGATTCTCAGTGTAAGAATTGAAGTTCTCTACCATATTTTAAAAAAAAGTGTTCAAAGAAATGATTTTCACTAGCAAGTCAGACTTATTCTTTGTTTAATACTAGTAATGAAATTATGTCCTTCTGTGTCTAATTTCTCAACTCATGTATCAGTTTTAAAACAGTTTAAACTCTTCTACCAGGCCACTATAACTTTGTGGACCTTGCAACCTTCCTCTGCAGAATGAGGCTATGTCCTGCAGGTGTGTTAGGTAAAAAAAATTAGAGATTATTCTCACACAACTTAAAAGCAAGCTCCAAAATGCTCTTCATTTTGTGGCTTAGAATAAAAAAAAAGCACAGACAGTTGAACCTGGATACCAATAATTTTGATAAAGCATACGTAACAAATTTGTCTGTGGATTTTCTAGTCACAGACAAGTTTTCATCATGTTTCATCATGTTTCATCATTTAGATTATAAATACTATCTGCTGAGCACTGACGGTTGCTGGTGGCTGATAACTGAAATGTGTTGTTAACCTGACTGTGGGTTGTGCTAGTGCTTGGAGATAATTTGTTCTCAAAACAGCACAGTATGAACACAGCAGGTACCAAGTAAAAGCAATAGTAAGAAATTGAACGGGTCTTCAGTGCTATGATTATTACTGTGGTCTAGTTTTCATTTGCCATTTGGAAAGTCAGTTTCTTGAATATCCTTTGTTAGAAATACCCTCATATTTTCTCTCCAGGCAGCAGAATTCAAAAACAGGAGGAGAGAAGTATTCCAGCAATTTACTGACTTCAGGTGATTTTTAGTTCAAGTTAATTGAGTAAGAGAAAAATTCTTTTAAGCTACAGAAATATATCAGAAAATATATAATTTAATATTGATTTAATTAATTTAAATATCTAATATCTAAGAATCTAATTAAGCAATGTTATTACATCATTAAAAGCACTGATAGGCCTGAGTCGTTGATAAGTACTTACCTATAGTAAACAAATAAGAAAGCACACAGGATAAGCCTTTTGACTTTACTCACATCCAAATTTTCACTACAGGAATAATCTGGCAATGAAATTTTAGACCAAAATGAAACCACAAAATTACTTTAGTGAAAGAAAAACAGCAGACTCCAACCCAAGAAAGGAGAGAATTAGATTAAACAACCTCAGCTGAGATGTACATGGAATGGAGGAAGTCACATAGGGGAAAAGAGACAATAGAGACCCACACCAGGGTAAAGCCATGGGTTCTGGTAGGCAGTGACCTTAGCAGGGGCTAGGCACCTAAGAAGAAACTAGGGCTGAGGAGGCATCAGTCAGAGTTCCATCTTTAATCAGCATTTATACGTTTTGATCCCCATACCCCAATAAAGGTGCATACATCAAGATTTTTTTCATATATGATATAATTTAATTTTCCTCTTACTGAGTGTAGCAGGTCACTTCTTTTGAGTAAGAGAATTAACAATGCATTTGCAGTTAAGTAGCATCATGTAGTCATTCAAACTTCACTCAATGAAACATTAAGCTTTAATGTTCCCTGAAAGTTCATTTTCAAGCCCTGGTCTTAAGATCACAGAATCACAGGACGTGCTGAGTTGGAAGGCACCCAGAAAGATCATTGCATCCAACTCCTATCCCTACACAGGGTCATGCCCAAGAGTCACACCGTGTTCTTGAAAGCACTATCCAAAAGCTTCTCGTCAGGCTGGTGCTGTGACCACTTCTCTGGGGAGCTGTTCTGGTGCCCAACCACCCTCTGGGGGAAGAGCCTATCCCTAATATTCAACCTAAATCTCCCCTGACACAACTTCATGCCATTCCCTCAAGTCCTGCCATTGGTCAGCAGAGAGATGAGATCATGTCTGCCCCTCCTTTTCTCATGAGGAATTTGCAGAGTGCAATCAGGCTCCTCTTTTCCAGGCTGAACAGACCTCTCAGGTTTTGTATTGTTGAAATGGCTCCTGAGGTATTAAAGAGTCTTTTTCCCAGCCCCATGACTGAAGAAGAAGCTGAGATGCGTCGGTTCTGCTTTTCAAGGTTGTTTATTTTTCCTTATCTATAACATTCATTTTCTGACCTGCGGAGATCTGTCCAGCAGGTTGGTCCGTGTCACTCTGCCTGTCCTTGGGGCAGTGTTAACATTTTATACTAAAAACTACCTGCACTTTATTTACAATAACTTTCCAATACCTATCACCTATGTTAGACAGTCTCTCTCTACTCTAAAGCAATCCAAAAGTGCCACCATCACAGCAGAAGATGGAGGACAAGAAGAAGCAGGAGGAAGGACAGGACACGCCCAAATTCCTCCATCTTGCCTCCTGAACCCCATTCTAAAACCCCAAAATTCTACTTTTCACCCTGTGACAAATTAACTATCATTCTACTGAAACTCTCATGCCTTGTAAATGTTCACATAAAGCTGGTAATTTTTTCCATGGGTTAAAATCAAAGGTGCAGGTGTTTTCAACTCTGTGCCAAGGTCTCTGAGCCCCCTGCCAGGGTCTTGAGTCCTCCAGGGCAGTCAGAGGAATGTCCTGGGTTCTGACACAGACCAAGTGATTTCAACCACTCCTAATAAGGGCTCCCCTCAAGGCTCTTCACCATCTTTGTTTCCCTCTGTATGCTTTCTAATAGCTTTTTTGTCTTTCTCATGTTGAGGTGACCAAAACTGCTCCCAGGACTCATCTGAGGCTGCCCCAGCTCAGAGCAGAGCAGGAAAATCCCCTCCCTTGACTGGCTGGTGATGCTGTCCCTGATGCCTCCCAGGACAGGGCTGGCCCTCCTGGCTGCCAGGGCACTGCTGACTCATGTTTAACTTTCCATCAGCCAGGACCCCCAGGTGCCTTTCTGCAGCATTACTTTCCAGCATCTCATTTCCCAATCTTTCCCACATCCAGGGTTGGCTCAGGTGCAGCATCTGGCACTTTCTCATGTTGAACTTTGTGTGATTGGTGATTGCCAGCCTCTAATTTGTCTCTGTAGGTAGTCAACAGCTTCTTCCAGTTTTCTGCAAGCATGTTTAATATTCCTTGTAGTCCAAGTAATTTAAGAAGATTCTAAAGAACACATGGCTGAAGAAATCTCACTAGTTATGGGTCACCAGTCTGATGTAAACCCATTAACTATAACCCTTTGTGTCCTTCTTGTGAGCCAGCTGTTCACCTACTGCATAATGTGTTTATCCAGCTCTGTGCTGGACACTTTGTCCAGGTGAGTACTGTGAAAGACAGTATCTAAAGCTTGGTTCTGGCCAGGATTGGGATAACTTCTGCATAAGCCATGAGTGAGAATCACTAGGACCTGGAGGTTATTGTACATCATCTTCTTGCAGTGGGGGAAGTGGCCCCTGCTGGGTCACATAGTGTGACAGCAGTTGAATTGGACTTTTAGGTGAACCTTTTGCATGTGAATCACTTTCTTTTGTACATTTTTTTATTAATGTTTCTGTTAGTGTTTGTTTTTCTTATGTCATTGCTCTTTCCTGTAAGTTGTTCTTATCTCAGCCCGTGACCTTTACCTGTTCTACCTTCAATTCTTCTCTCCAGCCCTCAGCTGGAGGTGTGGGAAGGAGGGAGATGAAGCAGCAGTACATGGTTTCAGTGGGAGCACTGAATTGAAGAATACCATTCCTAAACCACGATATAAGAGAATATGGTACACAACAATTGAGGAGCCTTGTCTTGATCAAGCATGGCTTATGTCTTAATCACATACACAAATAACCATAGGATGTAGAAGTCTGAACACAAAATGTATGTATTTGTATGTAGATGCCTGTATTTAATAATTATAGTAATGGATGACTTAATAGCTTGGATTTTTACCAAAAGAACATTTTTTAAATACATGTTGATATTTATTCTCAAAATAGTTATCTAGATGTAAAAGAATGATTGATAAACTTAAAGAAACCCCTTACGATGTAAACATATACCACTTCAGGAAAAATATTAGCTGGAAGTCAGCAGTGAGTTTTCTCTTCTGAAAATACAAAAAACAAACCACCAGAAATATAGTCCAATTAAAAAAAAAAAAAAAAAAAAAAGACAAAAACCAACTAACAAAACAAAAAAAAAAAAAAAAAAAAAAAAACAAAAAAACAAAAAAACAAAAAAAAACCCCAAAAATACAAAACAACGAAACCAGAAAAGAAATCTGCAGTAAAAGATGTTCTTACTGCAGACACGTTTCTTACTGCAGCCCAGAAACCTGAAAGCAATGACTCAAATAAGCATTACAAATTTGGTGACTATATTTTCATTCACTTAGTTTCCAGTGCCAAATGTAGAATACAGCAGTAAAAAGAAAGGAGGGAAAGTATCTGGTCTACATTAACAAATATGATTTTAGGCATACAAGAAGAAATGCAAACAAGAGCCCTAATGAAAACGTCTGACAAACCGTCTTCAGAACTAGCAGTTTATTTTGCTTCTGCTTACTCTTGCACTTACTGGAACAAATTTCAGCTATGAGATTGCCACAGTGTTTGCTATAGTGTCAGAATAGAAATCAGTTAATTATTATTTAGGGTATCACAAGGCATGTGTTTTTAATGCCATTAGTAAAATACCTTAAGTTTTGTACTGGTCTGGCAGTGCAGGAACTCAGGACGTGTCTTGACTGGCCTTGCCCATGTCCTGCTTTTACTTTTTCTTAATAACCATCTGGTGGCCATTGCCAAGCATGTTGGGAAATACAGCTCAAAAATAACTGTATCTGAGCAAGACCTGAGTCTCCCAGGGAGGCCCAGTAACTCCTCTTATATCCCCAGATGTGGGAGGAGATGGTTAACCTTCCAGGCTTCAGATGAAAAACAATGAGAGAGAAGATGACTGTAACATGGAAATATATGTTTAATGCTGTAACATGGAAATGCAGTCCCTCTGGGACAGAGATGAATACACACCAATCATTCTCCCAGTGAAAATCTCAAGTGGCTAGAACTTATCATCTTGTGCCCCTTCCCCTGTTCTTCCACAGAAAGTGTGAACAGTCGGTACTAGAACTTGGAGAGCTGTTGGAAAGGTGAACCCAACACTAGAGCCAAGAGGTAGAAATATACAAAATTTCTGTATGACAATGCTTGCTGTATTATTAGTGAGATTTTCCCCTTCTCTGAGCTAATTTTGAATGCTGTTGTGATGTGATTAACATAATTGTCTTGGTTCTATATATCTCATTTCTTTTTGTCCATTACAATGGTTTTAGTGTAACATTAAATTCCAAAGTCCTCTCCTTAAATGTCATACAAAACACATTTCCATTGTATAATTACATTGATAGTTCTATGTGAGGTGCTCAGAATGATCAATAACCATTTGTAAATGACTTGGACAATTTTTGGCTCAGAAGTTAACACAGATATTAAATTCTTCTTGTGTTAAAGTCTGGGAAACAACAGTGAATCAAGTGCAGCATGCATACATAAAATTAAAAGAAAATCAAACCTATGTTTAAAATAGAAATCAGCTCCTTATCTAGCCTCAATGTAAAAAAAAATCACTCTGAAACATTGTTTTACTATATAAAGCACATCAGTGCAATATTATAATTTTTAAAGGTATTTGTAAGCATGTGGTATCTGAGAAGTACCTAGGTACCGAGAAATTGTGTGTGTAATTTGATACAATAATCTCCTTCTTTTAGGGTATCAAATGTTTCTTCTAAGACTGTATAAATGGTCTCATTTGCTATCACAGTAGAAAAACTTTTTTTGCATCTCCCCATCCTTTCATTCAAATGTTTTATTTATCAAATACATTCTTATCTTCAGTATCATGTTGTATTTTAGTAATATAAAATAGCCCATTGAATATCTTTGTTCCTTCTTTTTCTTGTTCTTAGTAGTATTACTACTACTACTACTTAGAAAACCCCAAACATAAATAAGGAAGCTCAGAGAAGCATGCATGTAATGCTTCAGTAAGTCTCATTTGAAAACAGTAGATCTTGAACATTTAAATAATCTTATAAATTGAAGATGTACTTCTTTAATATTTATTAAATCCCCTGAGACTCATCTATTATTACAGTTCTAAAAAAACCCCACAATTAACTCTGACCACTTAATTCAAGTTTTCTAATTCTACTTTTTAAATAATTCTGTCTCTCCTGGAAGTCAGAGGTATGAAAGAATCAAGAAAACAGGGCTTGGCTATTCTAACCTACTATACTATAGCAAGGTGGTTTATTTACCAGTATGAATGGGTACTAAAAAGATATAATTGAATTTTCTAATTATCGATGGAATTGATTTCAAATAAGTTCTCAAAATTTTCATCATTAAAATATACTTTGAGATAAGATATCAAAAGGAGGCATTTAAAATGCCCACAAGTGATAAAGAAAACATTTTGTTGTCTTATTCCATAACCTTACTCCAGTTTTTCCTAGCTTTGCAAAACATACTGCCGTGTTTGTAAGCCTATGTCCCCTAATTCCCATTAGTTAGTATTACAATTGTTTGTACTTCAATTACTTATGAAAAACTTCCCCACAAAGATTTCACCTTTATGAGAAGAATCATTTTATTTTGTGTTTGAGCACTAACCACTCATATCTGTGCAATTAAAGCAGAATGTTTCAGTTTAACATCTCTAACACAAGAGAACACTAAATGTGCCTTTTCCATTAGGGATCAAAAGTAAACTACAGCAATAAACAGGAAAGCAATTTCAGCAATGCATCAGAGGATCATGTGTGCTGTTATCACAGACACAGACACATGTACACGGGTCCTGGAGCGGTCAGCTCTGCAGTGCTGGGTAAAATCTGCATGAGTGAGTAATGGCACTTGAGCAATTACTGACTTACGCTTCTTAGGCTCACTGCTACTCTGTAGTTGACTGCATATGGAAAGATTTCCTGTTTGTTTTTTTCATAGGTTTTGTTGTTAGATTTAACATAACACAAAACAATTAGTCAGAGATTTTTGTATCTTCAGTGCTATGCATACACCCTGAAAAAATATACATTATGTTTCTTTAGCATTAGTTCAGGTGATACCACATAATACATCTTTACATATTTTTTTTTTTTTTTCTTTTTTTTTTAACACATTAGGAGACAGCTGATCTACCTTAACAAAGTGTGTTCTGCTCGCTGGTGTTGGGAATAATATTGAGGCTGATCCCATAAGGTGGATTACCTTCCCCTTTCTGTGTTAGCCACTTAGAGCCCAGTACACAGTCAACTTTTAGAGTACTTGATTTATCATGTTTTACCATTTCATGATACAGTACTTTCAAGCAAATACTTCATCCATAACTTGGTTAGGGAAAAAAAATCCCTTTCATTTCAACAGAGATTTTGTTTCCAATGTACTAGAATATTTAAAACCAACAACTTATTTTGCTCACATCTCTTCATGTAAGAATAACAAAAATCAGAGCCAGTGCTGTATAGATATAAGGATACAGTGATGATCTCTGAAATTAATCTACATGATTAACATTTAGCTTCTATAAGTGCAATAATGTTAATATTAATGTGTCTTGTTGTGGTAAGAAGGGTTGGTGTTCGGGTTTTTGGGGCTCTCTTAAATGAAATGTTGGTCAATAATTGCTTCTGGGAGCATGATTTCAAGAGTATCGTACAGAGTGAAGAAGATTAAAATGTGTTCTTGAAGACCATTCAAGAACTACTTTAAAAATGTAAGAATATTCTGACAATGGAAATGTTATTTAGGAGATGTTGAATCAATCTATTCTCATCTGCCCCACCTTTTTACTTTTATAAATGTTCCCATTTCTTAGAAACTTGGAAGGTTTACATATATGAAATCTGTGAGCCTTTACTCCAGTGAAATTTCCTCTACAAAGTCACACAGTATCTGATTTGAGTTGGCAGGAAGTTTAAAACTTCAACAGAGAAAAACTTTGGAAATGAGCCTTTTAAGAAAAGAAGATTTTGTTTTATGAAAGATTCTATCAGTATGCAAAATTCTTCCCCTAAACCCTACTTGAGTGCTTTAAATGAAGAACAGTGAAGTTTCAAAAGAAGACATAAAATAAATGGAACCTTTATGCCATATCCAATATTCAAGTACTCTGGATTATTCTTTAAATGATTGCTATTCAATCCCTTAAAAGTAGCTTACTTTGTGTATAGCAGCAACAATGACCAGTAAACTTTGGAGTGTTTCTGTAGAAGAGTAAGAAATATCACCTCTAAAGCTGAGACCCATTCCCTCTTAGAGCATGGAGTTTATTTAAAAATGAAAGAACTTCAGCAGAATGAATAGTAACTTGCAGAATATGGAATAATGTTTGATAGTTGAGAGTGTTCTTTGGAGAAGTAGAAAACCTACTAATAAATGGTGATGCAAGATTAGCCACTATGGCTAAGGAGATGTTTTTGTAATCTGGATTTAAAACACCTTACCTTTTTGGTGGAAGTAGAAACTCTACTGGAAGTAGAGTTTCATTTTTTTACTTGATTCTTACTGAAAACTGATTAATTAATATGCTTGCAAATGTTCAGATTTTTAGGATTCAGCTTAGGAAAATATTTCTTCAAGCAATTTTCTGCTAGATCTTGAAAGTCGAGGTTAGTTTAAAAAATCTGTCGAATTTACTGGTGGAAATAGTCACAAATTGAGGTTATAAGTAAAAAAATATTGAGATGATCTACAGTGTACACATAAGATTTTAGAAAGGTTTTAAATGTTTTCTTAAGTTCTAAAAGTCTTGAAATATTAATGTGTCTGATTCTTATTGCTAGAATATCTTTATTAAAGAAGCAGATTACTGAAGAACTTAGTGGTTTTCCTTTTTTTTTTTTTTTAAATTGTATTAAGGATTCTGTATTTCTGGAGGAACTTCATTTACCTCCTTTTAAAATTCAATTAAATACAAAGTACTGTAGAGTCCTACCTTTTGCTCTGCCTATACAGTCATTTCTATGTTCTATTATGCAAACTAACAAGCACCAAATGTTTCAAACACTTCCTCACAGTAACATTTGCAGTCTGTAAATTAAAGACTTGAAAATCTCAGGAGTATGTTTAATAATGCTTTGATTATTCTATTTCATCCTATACTTTAGTTTTCAAGGTTGTGCAGAAAGAGCAAATGACCCAAAAAAAGATAATTTAGGTCAGTCAAATACATATTTGGAAGAGCTGTAAGATTTTGTGCACCAAAAATTACAAAATAAAATATAGATGAAAATTAAATAAATTAAAGCAAAGATACAGACGTATCAAATAACTGAGGAATTAATGCATTCAATGTACACTTTCAGCACGTTATGTAGCTAGGAGAGTTCCCAAGCTGTTTCCAAGTGTATGGCTTATGTTTTTCAGTTAACTGAGAACCTCATGAAACATTTTGGACAGTTAAATTACTTCTAAGGAAGGAATATAAGCTTTTCCATAACAGTGGTTTTTTTTTTCCTTTTCTTTTTTCTTCTGCAGAAAAAGCTTTGAAACGACATTTAAAAATATTTGTTAAATTTACCAGGTGGCTTTAGGTGGCTTATTTCTCTAGATCATTTCTGGGATGGCCAATGATAAGTGGATTCATACACTTATAGGGCTCATGTAGGTATACGTGGGATACCTTTGCACCTGTGAGAGTCAAGACTGTTATTGATTAATGACTCAAAACATTTGCCCATTTGTGGAGGCTTCAGGGTGCTTTGCTCAGGCCAGGTTTGCATCCCTTGAGGGGATGATTTTGGGTATGTGATGCCTAGTCTGCATACACAGAGGAAGTGAACTGTTACTGTCTGGAGGCTACAAAGGAGGCCTTGGGGCTGATAACAGGCAAATCCTGCAAGGCAAGATGGTGCCTCATATCATGCTAATTGCACTCTTTTACACAACTCACTAAGTTGCAAAACTCCCTCTCTCCTCCCTAGGAAGGTCTGATAGGGCTTTACCACCTGGGCTTTGATTGCCCTGATGTGAGGCAGCTGTCAGGTCTTAGAAGGTGTCATAAACCCTCAAAGATCATCAAAGAGCACCCAGACTAATTTCCTGAGACCTTCTACCAGAGGACTGGAGGATTCCCCCACCAAGACAGATACTAGGCATATTTTGAAATATCAGACTTTGTGCTTGGCAGACTTTTTACCACACCCCCAGCAGATCAAGACTCTAACCATGACTTTGACCAAGAGATATCTAGGCTGCAAAAATCAAGTCTCTTCACAAGATCTACAGATGGTGATGTTTTTACTCTCTCTTATTTTTTTCTCTCTTTCTTTATTCTCCCTTTTAAATTTTCTTAAGTAGTATTTTTATGCTTTCATATTGATCTATTGTTCTAGATAACAATAACTGAAGCAGATATGTATCTGCTTTCCATTGCACCCAAATTGTTCTAAAATAAACCCTACATATATATAGTTTCAAACATTGAACATTTGGTGTCTTGTCACTCCGATCCACCCCCAGGGATCCATTAACAAAAACCTGGCTTACTCTTGCCCTCTTAGGGGTTGGCCATAACAACACCTCAGCTTTAGTCAGTTTGGGATTTAAGACCTTTGTGTATCATTATTCTATAGCCATATGAAAAGTAAACCTTCCTAGATGCTCAGCTTTAACACTGCACCTTTTTACTATTGTTTTTTTTATTATTTGTTTAGCTATTGTTGGGACAGGAATTCCTAGTACTTGCAAGGCCACCACTGCCTGCCCCACTGAAGCCATAGGACATCAATATTAAAAGTCCTCTGCACAGCCATGGGCCTCACTGGCCTTGGCCTATCCCAGTCCCTAGGGAGGTGTCTGATAACCTGGATTTGGGTCGTACCTCGATGCTCTTCATTCTGTCTTACTCTCTGGCTGGAGGCAACAGGATGAGCTCTGGCTGTCCAGGTCCTGCTCTGTCATCCTCTCACAAAGTCATCACAGAACCACAGAATGGGTTAGGTTGGAAGAGACCACAGCTAGTCCAATCTCCCTGCTCAAGCAGGGTCATCCCAGAGCACATTGCACAGGTTTTGTTTCCATATGGTTCTTGAATATCCCCAGTGAGAGGCATTCCACTGTTCCAGAGGGTGGTCGCCTGCTCAGTGAAGAAATTCCTCCTCATATTAAGGTGGAACTTCCTGGGCATAATTTTCTATCTATTTCCTCTTGTCCTACTGCTCAATACCACCAAACCTGGCTCCATCCTCTTAACACCCTCCCTTCAGGTACTTATGTACATTGATGAGGTCCCCTTTCAGTCACTTCTTTTCAAGATGGAACAGGCCCATCTCCCCCTGCCTTTCCTTGTAAGAAGGAGATGCTAAAATCCCTTAACCATTTTGTTACAGTCTACTAGACCTGCTCCAGGAGCATTGTATCTTCTCTTGAACTGAGAAGCCCAGAACTGGACACAGCAGCCGAGGTGAGGTCTCTCCAGGGCTGAGTAGAGGGGCAGGATCACCTCCCTTGACCAGCTGGCAATACTCTTCCTAATGAACCCCAGGACACCGCTGGCCTTCTTGGCCAACAGGACACAGTGCCAGCTCAGTGTTGTCCACCAGGATGCCCAGATCCTTCTTTTCCTCAGAGCTGCTTCCCAGCAGATCAGCTCCCAGCCTGTTGTGGTGCCCAGGTTAATCTTCCCCAGGTGAAGGACCCTGCATTTGCCTTTTTTGAATTTCAGACAGTTCTTTGCCCCTCTCTCCATCTTGTCAAGGCCCTTCTGAAGGGCTGCATGGCCCTCTGGGATATTGGCCACTGCTCCCAGCTCTGTGTCATCTGGGAACTTGCTGAGGAGGCATCTGCCCCTTTGTCCAGGTAATTGTTTAACAGGAAAGTTAAACAATTCTGGGCCCAGTGTTGAATCTTTTGGGACAGCACTAGTGACAGACCTCCAATTAGATTCTGTGCCACTGATTGCAGCCCTATGGGATCAGCCATTCACTCAGTTCTCCCTCCATCTCACTGTCCAGTCATCCAGCCTGAGCTTGCCCATAAGGATGTTGTGACAAATGCGATGCTGAAGTCAAGGTAGACAATATCCACTGCTCTTGCTCCATCTATCAACCCACAGGGCCCTCACAGAGTTCCCAGGCCATGGCACCATGACAAATTCTTACATTTATTACTTTTTTGTTTGTTTGAATTTCTTTCTGTAATATATTTAATGAATATTCCTGTGATAATCTTGAACATTATGCCACTACTGACAAAAATTTTGTAAAGACAATTTTCCTTCACAGAATATGTAAATCGCAAGCTATGTGAAGAGAGCACATTGACTCATCATTTGTATACAGTGCACACATAAGAATGGTGCAGCAGGACAGCTGGATAAGCAGCAAGTTTCTAGTGTGTATGTTCAATTTGGAAATCAGCAACATCTACTGCATTGGTAGAAGCAGCATATTCTTTGACTTCAAAATAGATTAGAAGACCATATAAAGAGAAAACTGCAGATTTTTCAGTTCTTGAAAGATAAAGCAAGCAACATGCAAGAACCCAAATCAAATGACTAAATATTATTTTTCTTGCATGTCAGAGTTAGAAACATGAGATTTTCTCATTGTTATTCACCCCAATTTCAAACAATTTTCAGTGGATTTATGTAGAAGGAGACAAAGCAAAGTGTCCCAAAGTAAAGCAAAATGTCTAGTAATAACTAAAAATAATAAAATCACATATCTTTTATATGGAGACACAGGAATACCTGTGTTTTACATAGATTAGTAAGAGAAGGGGAATGGCAAAACATGAACATATTTCTCAGTCATGAAAAACCTGTTGGAATTTTTTTTTCCCATTGTAATTAAATTTTACATGACATGCAAAGGTTTCTGATGACCTTAAAAAATAAAATATTATGACATTGAATTGATTTAATTATGATGTAAATTGACAGAAAGCAAAATACCAATTTCTTCTTTGCACAACACACTGTAAAATAACCACATAAAAGGAGAAGTAAACATAGTAAAAAAGGGACATTTCAATATTCTTGAAATTGAAAGGCATAGTAATTAGCTGGGTGCCATTTCAATCTCAGTTAACACTGATTAAAGCCAAAACCTCAGATGACATTCACAGCTGTGATAAATTAACTTTATTTGACTTGCAGTAGTTAGCAAAGATAAACTGTCTGTTCCCCATGTTCTGCTTGAGCATTTCCATATTGTAGAATTCTCTTTTTCACATTCCAGTGAAGTTAACACAGAATTTAGGATGCAGTTGCTCAAATACAAAGGCCCACACAGACCTATAGAAGATCAATGCTTGAAAAATATATCTCTAATTAAGGTACAGATTTTAAAGCAATTTGAAAAATGTCTTTCCTGTAAACTCTAGGGATTTAACACTACTGTCTTTTACAAAACATTTTCAGTTCCTCCTTTAAGTGACTGAGAAACCCTGAAGCTTTAGGTTTCCAAATGTTATACAGAATTTAGACTTCTTTTTGTAAACCACTTAAAAGAGGGGATTATCTATTGTATAAAATATAAAGAAATGGTATGAGAAAGCAGACCTCCACCAAAGAGAAGACAATATGAAAAAATGTAAATTCACCCTAATTTTGAAATTATTTCAGTACAGCAGAATTACATGAGAATCCAATGAAGCAAAAATTAATTGAAAGATATTACAAATGAAAACATTTATGATAAATTTCTGTAATCAGAATTTATCTATTTCTGAATTAGTGAATAAATATTAATTTTAATGAAAATAAACACATTGATAAAGACTGCTAATTTCTAACTATATTTTATAATATATGTAAATAAAAATTTGCTGGCGAGTCTGCCTATAAATTCTCAACAGTTTCATGCTTCATGACACGAAAACTGTCTCAACAGTTTTCATTATTGATACTGATGAAGTTGCAGGAGGCAAGATTATTGTTATTTTTTTTCTTACCAAGCAGAGGCATGTAGACAAATATCCAATTACTCCCAGAAGAGCTAGTAATTTAAGGGTTTATGTATTATAGGTATTATCTCAGACTTAGCAGGAGGTTTACAAAGCTGGGGGAGAAGAACATATCAGTGATAACAGACACAGAGAGTACAGAATTTATTGGCCACCAGGAAAGTAAATTCAGCAAATTTGCTGAAATCAGCGTCTACTGGGCATAGACATATGGACATAATTCCATAAATCATGGAGAAGATCACAACTGCTGACTCACAGCCCACCTACTCAAGAAACCCACTGATTGAACAGAAGAGAAAAACTAAACATGGGACTAATTAGCACGAGATATGAGGAAATAATTTAGCCAATAGGATAAGAGAACTATGCAGCCATTGAGCATTAATTCCTTTATTAGCTAAAATGTATAAATAATGAAAAACTTTTAATGGTATTGGGACATCTACCACCAAGAAGCTCAGGGTGAAGGACCAGTGGGATGTTGCTGGATCTACTATGATAACAAGGTGATAACTGTCTTCTACTTTCTGTTCCCTTCCACCCCCTACCCCCCCATCTTTTCTTTTTCTTTCTATTCTTGTGCCTCATATTCACCATTAAATCAAACCCATATTATTGACTTTTCCATATGGTCATGTTTGCCCCTTAGTTCAGGTCAGGCAGAAGCATATCTCACTAATCAGATCTTAAGAGAAGGAAAAAATGGCTTTGAAATATTTTGAAGGTATTTTTTGACATGTATCCATTTTGATGGGTTGTTTTGCATTCTTTAAGTGTAAAAAAATCAAGCAAAATGTGAGGCAGAATGTGATGTAAGAAATTGGATCTGAACACTCCATGGTCTAAGCCCTTTGTATACTGCATGAATGTGTGTAATGAGTGTGTTTGTACTCAACATTGAACTACATTTTGGCAAATTTTCTTATGCAAATTTTGGTAAGCTGTTTCAAAGTAGCTTTATTAATACTGTAAGATTGTTTGTATTTTCTGGAAAATTTCAATAGAATTACTCACTGATTTGACACAAAAATAGCAAGCAAGAAAAAACAATCTGAATAAAAATCTGACATTATGTGCAAACTATTTTTTTGCCCACCTCTATACAAACATAAACCCCATTTCAATCATATCTGTTATTTACCAGCTTAAAAAATCAGCTAAATGTAATGGACACTAACAACACTGTCATTAAAATATTAATTAGACTTTTATATTAAGAAAGATTACGTACTAATTTGTTTGAGAAGTCTAACAGATAATACTTTTTAAATTAAAATACACTTCATATTCTAGCTAAATAAACCAGAGAATCTATAGTTTAGAACATGCTTATTCCTGGTTAACAGTTATTTTGGTTTGGCGTATTTTGGTTTTATTTTTTGTTGGTTGGTTGGGTTTTTTTTTTTAATCCTGTGCAGTTAACTTTTTAAACTGCTGTATGGACTAGTCAAAATAAGATAGTTTATCATAATTCTGATTTTGAGCAGAGATGGAAATCCACACTGACAACACGAAGAACAGGCACATTTATATTTAATAAGAAGTCTAGATTTAAGTGGTAAAAACATTTTGTAGAAATTATTACCTCTTTTAAAATGTTTTGGAAAATTATATATGTATTTCTGAAGAGAGCTCACCATGTGAATCTGTATTTAAAATGTATCATATAATCCTATAGAATTTTTCTTAAATAACTATGTCCACCATTTAGCAAGCGCTAAAATACCTAATTATCATTGAAGATCAAAATTATCACATGATAAAGAAGGAACAGGATTTTTTGCATATAGATTTCCCTCCAAGAACCTCACACTGAATACATGATACCATTAACTGGATCTGTTAATGATGCAAGGTGCTTCATACTTTCAGCATGAGATCAGAATTACACAGCATTATTAATAGGGTTATATTTTACCACTTAGTACCATCAGATATTTACAGAGACAGAAACAATTATAAATGACACATTGAACTGCTGAAAATTTTATGATAAATCCAATCTGTACCAACATATACTTTATCTTTGTGCATTATTTGTTTGCAATAATTTTCTTTAGTTTTCTACCACTTATTCAAACCAATTAATTCATAGAATATCAGTGCCAGAAATGAACATTTTTATCTGTTGTTTAAGTAAATCAATAAATGGATGGATTTTACCTGTGAAGTTTTGTTCAAAACTCACTTCACTAATTTTGAACTGGAACTGTGAAAAAGGCAAATTTGTAACGCAAATATTTCTGTTCCACATAGCTCCTAACTCTTCATGTCTTATGGAAGAAATGTGAAATATAACAGACTTCTTAGGGCTTCTTTCATTTTGCATTAGAGCTAAGTCTGATAGTACATTTGAAAAACAAGGGAGAGGTTTTCGTTTGTTCTTTGGGGATTAAAGAAGTAATAACACACTGGAAACATGGCTTTCATTGTAAGACAGACAGAACATCAGCAATTAGTTGCAAAGGTTCTAAATGCATAAGGATGGCACAGTTGGCCATATTGAATGTGTTTTGTGGACAAATATACTGATTTGTAGCCTGTTCAAAGGAGACTTAGCCACTTAATTTAGCAAATTTAAGATTTCCTCTTTTATTTTTATTAACAAATATGTGTATTTTCTAGTGTGCTTTTTTCACTAAATAGAAGAGGCTTTTTATCCAGGAATGAGGTGTATGAAATCTAGGTTGGGTAAGATGACTTAGATACTACTGATACATTTCGGTGCTTTACAGACTCTTAGGGAATGGTGGAGTCTCCTGGATGACATCTCCTTTGACCTTCAAGTAACTGCAGTACTGCTGAGGCCAGTGTTCATGGGGCCAAAGGTTCTTCTAAACTTAAATGCTATAATAAATCACATAGAAATAGGCATAGCAAACCAGATCTGTGGTTCATTGAATCCAATATCTTGTTGCACTGGCATGCAATAGTGGTTTCAGAGGCAAAGGAGCAAGATACACCATTTATTTCTCCAAAGTGCAAGTTGTAAAAGCTGGCTTTTACTCTGACTTCACAAAAGCATTCTCCTTGGCATTGTGAGAGAGTGAATAAAGTGCCTGGCACACAGACAAAATCTCTAAAATCTCTTGGGACTTTACTTGCTCTTTGCAATTAAGGTGTAATTAAGCTGTGTTAGATCAAATGCTGAGCTGAGCACTTCATAGTTGCTAATACTACACACACACACACATATATATACAGATATTATTAATAATAATAATAATACATATATTTGACAGTTAAGACAGTTAAGAGAAGATGTTGCATTTGGAACAGGAGTTCAGCAGTTGGAGCAGGTCAGATTTGTTTGTCAAATTCCCATATGACTTTGCTGTTTATCAAGTGTTAAACTTCTGGAGGTATGCACTTTCACCTCAGAAACTACTGTTACAATTGCACAGCCAGTGCAATCCTGAGATGAAATTGGACTCCTGCGATTAACATATTTCCTGACATAATTTCAATTAGAAATTTAGTATCAGTGGGAATAAAGGATCTAGAAATAATGTTTGGCTTCCAAAACCCATACAGCATTTGAAAGGCTGAAAGCTGATAGGAAGTGGAAGAAGTCTGATTAAAATTAATCTAGGAGCCATCGTGAGGTTCCAAGTTTACCTGTAATTCTATCTTCCTATACTAAACCTTGAATTTTTCTCTTCCATAATATAATATCACTTTTGACAGCAGAGAATGAATTGCATGAGGAACATCCCTGATGAAATACTTTATAGCAGAAGAGTGTACAGAATTTCCTACATTTTTTTTCATGAGCACCATATGCCTTTTTTATTTCTGTACCTTTATTAGTAAATTACAAAGAAAAACAAGAGTTATGCAATGCATTTGTTGAATTCATGACCTTCAAAGCCTAACTTTGTTACAAGACCAATAACCATACAAATGTTCCTCCTATTTCATTTGGAATAGTTAGGGTAATAGCTATAAATTAGAGGAACTGTAACATTGGTTGTTGCTCCAGCACTTCATCCTGCTGCAGACTCTATGGGTTACTGGTGCCTGGTGGTAGTAAAATGCTTTTTAGTCTTTTCTATCAACCTCTGTATAAAAAAAACTAAAAGAAAAGGCTTATTTCCACATGTGCAACTGTCAGCATCTTGTCCGAACCTCTCAGTTTTGTTTGTGTATAGATTGCAGCTGATTGGTTTTCAACATTTTAAGAGCCTAATTCCAGCTATTGTCCATTTTCCTTATCTCACTTTATTATTTTCACTGTTGAAATGCAGCCTTTTGGACTGGAAATAAGTAATTAATAATTTAGCACCGAACAGTGAGAAATATTTGCCAGAGGGGTTTGTTGTGGGTTGTTTTTTTCGTTCGTTTGTTTGCTTGCTTGTTTGTTTTAGATATTTTAGCTCGCTCATTTGTTTGTTAAGTTTTATGATTCTCTAATACTTTTGCAGAACAGATGAGTGTACAGCAAGTCACACATGTAGGAGGGAGTAAGTCAGCCACCTGGCTCCCTCAGTGGTCACTGAGCCAGTAATGTATTCTTTCCGGATGGTCTAAAGCATAAGTATATCCATTCCAATTTCGTTTTAGGCAAGATGGCACTTGATTATCCTTGGAACCACCTATTGCCAGACATTAAATTTACCTAACAGATCTCTTTATAACAAAATATGGTCTTTCTTAACATGTCCTACTCTAAATAGTTATATTTAGATGGAAAGTTTGTAATAACTTTTTATTGCGCCATTGTTGCTTTTTATTTTTCTTTTCTTTTTGTTTTTAACATTAAAAATGAGCAAGAATGAAGGAAGCATTTTTGCTTAAATTTTTTCTCATCCCCATTTGATTATAAGAGATGGATTTAAACCCTGGTGTTCCCTGGTCTCTTGGATAAATGGTATGTGGAGCACACATATTCTACCTGAAAAACAGGAAGAAAGAAGCTGAATAATTTCCTGTACAAGTTAATACATATTTCTTCAGCGTGATGAATAAATAATTCAGTTTATAATGCTGTATAGAACAAGTAATTAAGCTGACCATGTGTTAGAGAGAAAAAAATTAAACATAAGCACCTTTTATAACCCCAGTTCAGGTTCAGGACTCTCGTTGACCACTGACATCAAGTATAGCACAAGTATAGCAGCTTTTTAAGCTGCTTGTAAAAGATGACCTAAGTTGCTACCTCATAATGCCTTTGTTTCAGTGACATCATTTTGTTTCCCTCATTTCCCTCTGATGACTGAGTTAGATAGGTTTTAAATATTTATTTCAAAAGGAAAGGGGGAAAAATTCCTAACATTTTAATTTTCGTGATTCTGTGTTGCTTAAAATAGATATAGGAAAGCTTTTCTTCAACATGTTAGGTTTGAAACATAGATTAATTTCATGATAAAGTGCAAACAGATAGAAAAATATATGCAGAGCCTATCTGTTTGAAGTTAGTACCATATCTGAGAAAGCCCAGTCTTTTCTACTTAGCTGTCTACAGAGGCTGTACATATAAGGTTTATGGGAGGCTGGAACTTCAGTGAAATGTAGAGTAACTCAAATCATGCTAGTCATTTCCTTTTAATAGAAAGTTGAAAAGGAACTATACTACAGACCAGTAAGAAGAGGTTCAGATGGTCATCTCTTCTCTGCATCATGCACTACAAAAGGATGCAAAAGACAAAAAATAAAATACTTCTGGTCTGTGATCTGGGATTATGTTTTTGTTTTCTTCTCCCCTCCTCCCCAAATGCATTTGAATAAGCAATATTAGAAAATGCATGGTGAAAAATATGAAATTCCATTGAAGAATGTGGTTTAGATAAGGTTTACATGTTCCAGTAAATTCTTTCAAAACACAATCATTGACAATACTTTACAGGAAGTAACGAGTTTCTGGAGAATCTATAGCAGGTTTAGTTTTAAAAATTCAAGATACTTTAACTTTTAGGCAATAATTTCAGAAAAAGGCAGAAGGAATATGCATCAAATGTACCATAATGAATACTAAAAAAAATTCTTAAGACTGTGATCCACGGATAACATTTCTATTGTAATTCCAACATCCTGGAGTAAATTAATTTAGAGAACTGCTCTTCTTTTGTGATAACAGACAAAATTCTGCACAATGAACTCAACTTCATATTCACCTACCTCTGTTTCTCTGGGAAATGATGGTGGCAGGGTGCTGCTTTCTGGTGCTTTGACATGCCCATCGCAGGCTACTTAAAAACAGTTTTAATGGGGCAAAGGAGGGAGGTTTTCAGACTCTCCAGCTATATTAAAAGTCTATGATGCACCAGCTGTCCATGGAAACACATCAAAGAGGAAAAAAAGGGCTATCCAGGGGAATACAAAATGGCACAAATCCAATACAATGGCACAAAAAATACCCCCAAACATTGAGGAAACTTAACCTGCCAAACCTTGCTAGCTCTAGAACCTAACTCTAATAAAAATTTCTGCAAGCTAAGAGTCCTCCTTCTCACCTCTTCCAGGCAACATGCAGTCAAGTTTCAGATAGTAATATCACAACAGGGATTTTAGAAGCATTTCAAGAGGAATAAAAAAACGAGAATTGTGAGACATAATTTTCATTGAAGCTTCCTTGTTTAAGCAAGTAACCTCTTGGCCTAAAAAGAAGTATATATGAATTTGTAGCAATTAATTCTTTAACAGCTTAATAATCATAACAGCAGTATACACATATAAAATGTTTTGCTCCTTGAAGCAAATAAGATGACATTACAGTTCAGTATTGAATCATAATTGAATCCTGTGCAATCTCACAGGAATTCCAAAGTATGCCATTTACATATTTACCTAACAGCACAACACTGAGTTGAAAATACAGTAAAATTCTGCCAATGCTTGGCTGAAATATGTTATGTAGTCTGGTTGATCCTGCAGTACACTTAAACCTGGATAAAACTAATTTTCAATGCTAATCATTTTTGTTTAGGCTACATCCGACAAGTAGGGGAAGTTTAATTAAATATTATATTTTTCATATCCTATATTTGTATATTTAAATTGAGTGCAGTTTGCCATCACTTATGGTTCTTGTTTTCAACAGCAACAGCAGGAGAATATGTAGCTTTCTACAGTGTAGCTATTCTAATTCCTTAACATACAAGAGGAGAAAAACAAAGCAAGCAATAAACAGTTCAACAAGTTTGAGTGAGAATATTTGGCTTTGTTTTCTTTTGTTTAATGTTTAAAAATAAAGAAATAAGCTGTAATGTTAAAAAGAGGCTGTAGAGTATAAAAACAAAAAGACAAAAACCAAAATCGAAATCATATAAACTATATTTAAAGCTAAACTTTGTTTAACATCCAGTTTTAAAGCTTTTTTCTTCAGAAAAAAAGACAGGTTTGTCAGGTGTAGAGACACACTACCATGGTGGATAAGGATGAAATAGATGACTGCTTCAGGTTTTGTCCAGAACACTAGTATGTATGATTCTACACTGCCAAAATAATTTCCACAAACACTAGCTTGATGAACTTCCTTTAAAAAAGCAAAGAAATCTTTACCCTTGCATTCTGTGACTCCAGAAACTGTTCTAATAGAACCCAAAATACCAGTATCATGCTAAACTAGATTCATCCATAATAAGAAAAACAATGTTGTATTGAAAAGGAGGATTATACAGTTTATGCAGATTATTCCATTCTGGAGTGGATGACACTTCAGAATGACATGTCATGACACTTTTATCAAATTCTCATTTAAAGCAGATACTGACTTCATAGAACTACTTTTTGTTTGTTTTCCTTTCTCTTTTTATTTTAGTGGTACATTGTGAGCAAAACTTAATGATCTAAAACAAATATTTCCACCCCATTTTGTAGCCAGATCATATTTTACATTTATTTACTGATAATCAGATTATACAACAATCTTCTTGTTTCATACAAACCTTTATGCAATCTCCAAGTTCTAATCAAGTGGATTAAATCAGTGTTTTGATAGGTAAATGTATTTTCAAATAATGTTAATATGTTAAGGAACTTGAGTGACAATTCAGTTCCAGTAAGGCAGAATTTATATGGTTCTTCATTTTGCCATGCTTGGGGGTGTAATTAACACTATTAAGGTTTAGAAACCACTCCTTGAGTATAAGCCAGGTTTTTTCAAAATTAAACAAAGTATATAATATTCTAGAGAAATTGCAGGTTCTTTGCAAAACCAAGCAGATTTCATCTCATCAGTTGCATTCTGATAATTTTGAAAACACTTAGTGCAGAAGAATAACAATTGCTAGCTTTTCACTTGTTCGTTGCTTTCTTGGTTTGTTGAGGTTTTTTTTTTTTTTTTTTTTTTTTTTATTTGACAGGTTGTGAGGTTTAATTCTCCAAGAGAGTTTCAGAAAGTAGCAAGCATCTCCTCTACACATTTGAAAACAACAAATGTACAGAAATGTGTACTAACTGTATAATTTCATACTTTACATAAAAAACCCCAAAACATTGACACTGTCCAAAATAAAGCACATTAACTAAGAGTCAAAGACAAATGAAAGTCTCTGAAAAAGCTGCATAATGTAAACGTTTCAAAAATGCCAAGGCATTTGGCAAAATAGACAAAAATATTGCCATTGGTGTGCTTTCTTTGTAGTTTTCGCGTGTTCTCACATGACCTGTAACCATTGCACACTTTCAAATGTCAGCTATTAAAGTCTGGATATCTTAAATTCAAGACACAGATAGACAAAAGCAAATTATGCCCTAGAAGAACACTTGATGTCTGACAGGCAACCAGACACGAGAGACAGCTTAGGTCCCTTGCAGCAGCTACATAGTCTATCAGATCACTAAAACATTCTGCAAATAGGTTATATCAATAGTACTGGATTTTTACCTTCATCTTTATAAAACATTAACTCAATCTTCTGCTTGTATAGGATAGCTAATTGAAAGCAGAGGAGGCATGAGACAAGAAACCAATATTACACCATGTTTGCGAAAGGATCTATGGGTGATACCTTAATCGACAAAGACATAGCCTTCTGTAAAGGCTAAAACTGCTGGAAATGCTAGTCATCCAAGCCATGCAGGACAGATATAGAACTGTAATTTGATTAAAAATAGAAAGCTTGGATTCACAAAAGGAAATAATAGTACCTAAGAGTTTTCAAAGAGCAAGCAAAGAATCTCAGGAAAAATGCATACATATCTTATTTAATTTTTTTTTAATATTGTATTTATTTATATTTTCATGCAGTTCAAAGATACTTCGATATTTCTTACTATATTTAGCCTGCATACATTCTGTATACATTGCTAACATAACAAGTTGATTTTTTAAACTATGTATCCTTTTGGAGAGGGAAAGGATATTAAAAATTGATTTCCTCTTCAGGAACATAGAAAATAGTTAGAAAATAAAACACTTATTCAGATTTTAAAATAACCTTATTCTTTATTTCTGTAAGTGGGAATAAGATAGCCTTTTAATGGAATTTGGCATTTAAGAACCAGCATTTTCTGGTTTAGATCCCACCAACAGGCAGGCCACAGCAATCAAGTATTAGCAATCATGTGTTCTTTCAAGACATGATATAATTAGAATGCAGTACATCACACAGAGTTTATTTATTTATTTGAGAGCAGTGTGTTTGTGTGTGATTGTGCATACACACATATTTGATTATAAACGTAAGGTTCATTTATTTAATTTCTAAGTTCTGAAGATCTCTGCTATTTCTCCCTTTTTATTTAAAAAAAATTACCTGTCATATACCCTCCTTCATATACCCTCCTTCATGTACCTTGCCCTCTGGGGAAAAGTACTCATAATTCTGATGAAATGTGGTCGATTTTTCAGACTTCTCTTCAGATGCATTTTTATTGTGTCACTCCTGTGCTTTTGAATTTTTGGTGTAAATCTTATTTGAGGTTAGCAGTTTCAGTATCATTAGCAAATCATCTCATAGAGGTAAAATGTGGCTTACAAGAGTCGCACCAACTTTCAGAACATGTTTCTGAAACAGATATTGTAAATTGACCAAGAGTCTTAGATACAGCAGAGCTTTATCTCTGTACCAGGATTTGTACCAGAAGTATATATGAGACTAAGTGTTGATACCTTCAGGCTTTAAAGGTGAGGACAAATGAGATTCACAGTACAGAGCAGGACATTAAAGTGCTGAACTTTCTAGCAGCTTGTTGTAATATAAATTTTTTAAGATAAAATTTACTTTTTTCTTCAGAGGAGTCACTTATAATTACTATGTGACATTGTCAATATTCAAGTGAGAGAGAAAAGGGTCCATATGAATTTTTTCTTGAACTTCCAACATGTTTTAAAACCATGAAGGATCTTGGAAGTGTGGCAAATCTGACATGTGCTACTTTCTCACCAGAAAAGCTAGGGAAGCTTTTGACAACTCAGAGTTTTATTTGAATGTGGGGCTTTTCTTTCTAGTTTGAGAATTTTATCATATTGAGGTATCACTCTCTTCTTTCAGCCTCTGCAGATAAATATTACTAGAAAATACTCATTGCCCTTAACCCTTGCATTAGTTATTTTCATTAACCCTATGTCTTTTTGGTGGCTTCTGAAGAGATGCAGAATATCTGCTAAAACAACATGTGAAATGTGACAACTAATACTTCATATTATAATGGCTCCAAGTGTCTGTTGTCTTACTTGTCATATTTTTGTGCTGTTGAAAAGACCAGGTCATCTTTTAATTGCCTAATCAATGTCCTGGAGTTACTCACAAATGAGACACCTGTCTTGAACTTTGCTTTGCTTTGAGAATTCTTGTGTCAGTTTCTTTATTTATTTTTTTTCTTCTCCCTTGTTCTGTAAGGAATTGAGCTATCAAAATTCTTGGTCATGATATATTCTTCTTTCAAATTTTGTGGTATGCTTAGAACCCTAAGGGTTCAATTTCTTATCAATAGGATGGAAATTAAGAGAGAGGCATTAGCCACTGTGACTCAGTGTCCTGGTTTCAGCTAGCATAGAGTTAATTTCTTCACAGAGCTGTTACAGTGCTGTGTTTTGGATTTGGAATGAGAATGGTGTTTGGTTTTTTTGAGAAGTTGTGTTTATTCTAAGTGAAGGAATTTTCCTTGTCTCATGCTCTGCCAATGAAGAGGTGAGCAAAAGAAACTGGCAGGGAGCACACCTGGGACAGGTGACTCTAACTGGCTGAAAGGATAAATATGATAGGATGTCATGCCCAGTATACAAACTGGAGAAAGTTACCCAGAAGGGCCACAGCTGGGGGTTTGGGAAAGCTCTTCTGGCATTGTTAGCGGGGTGTTACTGGGTGGGCATTGCACATGACTTGTTTTTCCTTTATTGTTATCATTACTATTATTATAATTTACCATTATTACTGTATTTTACTTTAAATGAATAAACTGTTCTTATTTTAACCTACAAGTTTTTCTTTGATTCTCCTCCCCATTCCACTGGGGTGAAGTGGGCAAAGAAGGGGGTGTTTGAGTGAGTGGCTGTGTGTTGCTTTGATTTCCAGGCAGGCTTAAACCACAACACTGAATAGTAAGCAGGCAGAAATATTAAGTAATAGGAATGGATTTAAAGAAAGTTCATAACCTGTTCACCACTACATAGTAGACAGCAGTGCATAGAGATACACTTTAAAGATATTTTTCAACATTTTCTTTTTTATTTGGATGGCCAAGGATCTAAAGGGAGAGGAAGAGTATATCTAAAGAATGACTAAGAATATACAAAAAGGGCTCATCTCTACAGCAATCAATAAATTTATCTCTGAGAACTCTCTTCCAAAAGACTACATGGTAGGTTTGTTAGGCTTAAATATCTGTTGATAGTCTGGATACTAGCAGGATTACTTTTAGGTCACAGGTTGGACTTGATGATCTCAAAGGTCTTTTCCAACCTAGTTAATTCTGTGATTCTGTGATGCTTTTGTGAAGACTCAAACTCTTTCATTACAATACTTTTCAGGTAATAGCTTGGAAGGGGAAAATATTTTTTATTTGTTTTACTTAAGAAACCCATAGTTTAACTCACAGAGAATGGCATGTCCATCTTCCTTTAAATGATCTTTTATCACAGAAAATATATTATTAATTTCAGTAAGAACTAAATGGTAGCATGGAAATAAAACTTTAACAGTATTTTCACGTTAGAGACACAAAATGGGAGAAGATCTCTAAGTTTGTGGTGGAGTTTACATCAGTAGAGGACTTTGAAAAGCTGATTTTACAAACTTCTATAATAATCAATTTCAAATGCTAAATTATTTTTTAATACTATTACTGTTCTCAGAAAAGGAGAAGGGAGGAGAAAAGAGATGAAGGAAGCAAGCAAGCAAGCAAGCAAAAATAGTTGAGGAAAAGCAACTGTTTTCTCATTTTATATTTGAATATTTTTCTAAAATACTTAGATTCACTATTACTTTGGAAGTAAGATATTTTACCAATGAAATTAATAACTTCTGGTTTAATGTTCCAAACTGAAGCATACGTATTTTTTCTGTGCCATAGGACTAAAATGCAGTTTGGAATTCATTGCACAGAAATTTGGTGCTAAGTTTATGCCACTAATGAAACCCCTTCCTTTCCCTTCCCTTCCCTTCCCTTCCCTTCCCTTCCCTTCCCTATTTGATTCAATTCAGAATAGCAGACATACATTAATAAGCTTTTTAAATTTTATTTTATTTTCCTTGCAGATAGAACATAGATAGAACATCTAAATTATGTTAGATAGAACATAATTTAGATTCACTAATTTATAAAAAAGCATACAGCTTCCCCCGAAACTGATGCTTACGCAGAACATCTCTCCGCTACATCTTATAAGGGTAATGTAATTAATATAAAGCAAAATACACATCTCAAGGATGTATTCTAAATGTCCAGATATATTTTGCATCTTTAGCTTCATCTCATTAAAGAAGAATCAATTCCTTTCCCTGGCCAAATTCAGCTGTGGAAAGAGTTGGCAGACCTATAACCAATTGACATGGGTATTGCAATTATAAAATACATAAATATGGAAAAAATTGGGTTTATTTCCTTTCGTATTTCTAAATTAACTGCTATTAAAATAACAGTTTTTTATAAAAATGGTTAAAAGTTATCTTTTTGTTTCCTGACCTTTATTTCCTTGACACACAGGCATTTTGTGCTGGTTTTCCTGGGATAGAGGTTATTTTCCTTATAATGACTTGTGTGGAGTTATGCACTGATTTGTGACCAAAACACGAGATCACACTGATGCTTCAGTTACTGCTGAGCAATGCTTACACAGTGTAAAGAACTTTTCTGCTTTCACAGTGAATAAGCTGGGGGTGCTCAAGCTGGGAGGGGACACAACAGGGACACTTGACCTTGATTTACCACTGGGGTGTTCCATAACACATGACAGCATGTCCAAAAATTAGAGCTGGTTTTGTCAAGCAGATTTTACCAGCAGTTCTTTTGTAATTTTCACTAACATTACTAAATCTGTGTGAATTTACATGAAAATTGGACCTTTCTGGTCATACTCCTTTCCTTTTTCCCTAGTTCTAGTAAAATAAATTTTTACACTTGAAACACATCTGGTAATTTTGTAAAGCCCATAGTATGCATGATATGTAGAGGTTTGAGGACTTCACATCTTTGAAATGCAGCCTCTTCTCAAAATTGTATCCATGAGAATGCTAAACAAACTTAGCCCGCTCTACTGTTCTAATTGAAAACATATGGCTTACTCTGGTTGATGTTTGGAAAGATTTCTCAAATCAGTATTATGAATTAGGTACTCAGATTCTGGGTAGTCATGGGGATTTGGGAGTCTGAAATCCATCTGTTATGTTTCAGTAAAATTGTTTCCTTTATAGTGTGGTTATAATTGAAATAGGAGGATTAATTAACACATAAAGGCAGGAGGGAGGTCAAAATTAATGAGAAGTTGGCATATAAGTCTGTTATTGTTGCACAAAAATTCAGAAATATTTTGAGCTCTGTAAAAAAAGAAAATTAAGTGTAACTGAATGCAACTATCTGTCCAGCTATTAACTTTAAAAATTCTGCTATAGGGGCACTGAAATACCCAAATGAACTATACTTTGTCTCAAAGTCAGTCATCTGTATTGATTTTATGTTTTATTTACTGCCACAGGACAAAAACTTATAAAAATTAATGCATAGTAAATATCTTGGATAAAATTTAATTTTTGAACTTAAATAATAGCTAAGATTTCAAATACTGTATATTTTGCATCAGTACAGAGAAGAGATTGTTACAGTTAAAACAAAAACACTTCCTTTAAGAAAATAAAGTGGAAAGAACAAGACAAGAAGTTTCTCAGATAAAAAAGGTAGTAAGTCTGCTTCTCTACACACAAAGTTAGCAATAGTTCACTGTCCCATAAAGGAAAAAAAGGAAGCCTATGCAGTGTTAATGGAGTGGCTGGTTTCAAGCAACTTCTGGCTACATGACTCAGCCTTGCTGACTTCTGCTACGGTTATGGGGAAAGAAAGCAGCTGGAAAACAACCTTGTTAATATCCTACAATTAAAGTAGACCTTCATGTCATAAAACACCTAATACTTTTAATATCTCTTTCCCAGTTCTGGCTGACTTAAAATCCTTCTTAGCAAGTTTTCCCTTTATTCATTATCCTGTCTGCCTAATATTGAGATATTGTTAGACAATGCTATCAAATGGATTGAGAATATGCTGAAAATGTTTTTTTTTTTTCTGTCTGTACACTACATCAATAGCAATATGCCTAAATATAAATGCACACACACACAGACACACTTAACCCCACCTGCCCCGTACATATATGTAAGAATTTATAGAACATGAAGTCAAGACCTAACATTGTTTACAGTAAAGTTGCCACAAACCAATGCATGGCAGTGTCAATTTTGGATAATAAATACATTGCTGGGTAACTGAATTCCCTCAGGCAAAACCACAGAACTATACTTTCCATGAGGAACCATTGCCTAAAAAGTATGCTGTTCCAAGCACCCTAGAATTTCTGAAGTGTTAAAATAAAGAGAGGCTATGCTGTATGTACATACTTAAAAGAGACACAGAAATCTTGGAATAAAGACCAGAATGAAACCTATGGAAACAGACTACTTTAAATCCATTGATATGCAGGCTTGGTTCTACTTGAAATTAAGATCATACATTGTTGACCAAAGAACACAGCTTCTGGATGGATAATTAAATTGCACCTGAGATTGTATCAAAATTCTTCTGCACACATTTGTTTTGTGCAATGATCACCATATGTTTCCTTTTTTTTTTTTTTTTTTTTTTTTTTTTTTTTTTTTAAAAAAAAAAGAGAGGGGGGGGGGGGAGAATTTTTTTTTTTCTGGAAAACAATAGAGAGAGTGGGGGAAGGAAGACCAAAAACTGTGTTGCTTTTATAGAAACAGATGAAAAAGTGGTTTATTTCCCCTTAGTTTTGACAGTCATCTACTTGTTTATTTTTACTGCTAATGTGTGGGTAGCTTGGTGCATGCCTATGGTTGATCATCTTCACGAAGTCCTCAGCAGATCTAGTTCCCTACATAATTTTGGGATCACTAGCTATTCATAAGGACATGTGTCTGTGTATTTGAAAGCAAAGCTGGAGCTGAATTTCTTACAGCAATTCTCCTAAAATATGTTGATAGCTGCTAGCAAAATCCTTGCTGTGCAGCAGACAAAAAGAGCTGAGAAAACCCGAACCACAATTGAAAAAGACCATCTCTCCTACACAATAGAACTGCAAGCTACTGGCTCAGTACACATGGGTTCAGCAAAAAGAGCACTGGAAAAGCAGAGGGTTGTGTTTCTGTTACACCTTAGATAGTAATTGTCATATTTATAAAAGGAATTATATCCCATTTTCTCTTTGAAAAGCTTGTAAGGCCTCAAAAAAACTCACTGAAAGGGGTTTACAGTGGTTCTAGTTATTTTGTAAAATGTATAGGAGAAATACCCACCAGATGTTCTCAACAGGTCAAAATAACACAAAGGTTTACTGGCAAACTAAAGAAATTCAAACGGTTCTTCTAATCAACATAAAAAACTTCCCAGAGCATTAATTTAGCCATTCAATTTAGCAGACTTTAAAACCATTCCATTTTACTCAAAATGTTCAAAGAGGGAATTAGAAGAAAGAAAGGAGAGAGAAAGAAGGAAAGAAAGTAAAGGGAAAAGGGAAGGGAAGGGAAGGGAAGGGAAGGGAAGGGAAGGGAAGGGAAGGAAAGGAAAGGAAAGGAAAGGAAAGGAAAGGAAAGGAAAGGAAAGGAAAGGAAAGGAAAGGAAAGGAAAGGAAAGGAAAGGTAAAAGAAAGATCTGGAAAACTACACCAGCTCCTGGTTTCCAGCACTGCTCACACTGAAACTCTAAGAGGAAGGTAGGATCAGAATATGCCTGCCACATGCTCAGCTTTAAATACCCCTTGGCTTTTCGGGTCCCACCCCCAGCTGGAACTTGTGGTCATTTGGCCACTCAGAAACTGAGCTAGGGAAGAGTAGAGCCCTGCCTCCAGTGTGCCAATGGTTTGCAGGCACTGCAGGGCTGGGATACAAGCCCTAGGGCTGGGGGCGTGTGGAGCAGTTCACTGTTTTGCTAGGGCAAGGCCTTATCTGCCCCTCCCATACACCCACATGCATCCCAAAATGTCCCAAGGTATTAATCCGTCCAGTCTCTGACAAAGCTTCATATATATGGATATTTAGCCACCATTTAGCTAGTGATTTGACATGAGTTTAACTGAGATTAATCAAGGTACTTCAAGTGGTTGACGTGGTGCTTGACACTGTTTGAAGAGCTAGGTTCTTGTAGGTTCCTCAGCAAACATATTGTTAAACTGCTGGATGCATGACACCACTGTTTTTTTTCTCACATCAATCCATAAACAATGATTCTTCTTTTCTGGGACGGTCTGGATCTGATCTGTGCATGGTGAAGATAGCAGACAAAGCCAGTGGGCTGAGACAAATAATCAGTTCTACTCTAAGTTCTACTCTATCACCTGGAGTATAACAGCCAGTTCTGTGGCCCCCAACATAGGAAGGATGTGGACATGTTGGGGGATATCCAGAGAAGGATGGCCAAGGTAAAGAGAAGGCTGGAGGACGTCATTTATAAAGAAAGGCAAAATATTTTGGGCTACTCAGCCTGGAGAAGAAAAGGTTTCAGGGGTACCTTCCAGAACTTAAGTGGAGAATGCAAGAAATCCGTAAAGGGACTTTTTTACAAAAGCATGTAATGCTAGGACAAGGCATAAGGTCTTTAAGTAGAAAGAGCACAGGTTTATATTAGATATTTACAGTGGGGGTGGTTAGGCACTAGAACAGGTTGTGTAGAGATTCTCCAGATCATTGAGTCCAACTGGAATGGTTAACCTAGCATTGCCAAGACTACCATTAAATCACAACCCTCAATATCTCATCTACATGTCTTATAAATACCTTCACAGATGGTAACTCCAACACTTCCCTCTGCAGCTTGTTTCAATGCCTGACCAGCCTTTCCCTGAAGAAATGTTTCCTAATATCCAGTTTAAATCTCCCTTGACACAACTTGAGGCTATTACCTCTTCTCCTGTAGCTTTCTACTTAGAAGAAGAGGCCAACTTTCACTTCACTACAACTCTTTCAGGTTGCTATAGAAAGCAATAAGGGGTGCCTTGTGCCTCTTTTTCTCCAGCAGAAAGACTCCTGCTCTCTCAGCCACTCCTTATAAGACTTATTCTCTAGAACTCTCCACCAGCTCTGTTACTTTTCTTTGCACACACTCCAGCACTTCAATGTCTTTTTTGTAGTGAGGGATCCAAAAATGAACACAAGATTCAAGGTGCAAGTCTAAAGATGGGTGAGGAATACTAAAGTAACAAAAGAGAGATTGTGGATACAATATTAAAGAAGCTGGTGGCTTGTAACTGTTTTACCAACACAAATTCTTAACAATAAAAGGAAGACTGGCAGACAGTAAGGAGCACGCTATACACTAGAGATCTAATCAGCTAATAAATCCTAGAAAGCTTGTCCCACCACATTTTCTGTTATATGGTAACACAACAAAACAAGGCTAAATATTTTCTTATATATGATACCTAGTACTTGATGCCAAACACAGAAAAAAGCCCAGAACAATTCTCTGTGAAAGTCACGTTAAGTTGAAAGCAAATAGATTAATACAAATAAAATAAAATTAAAAGGTGCTTCTCCACATCATGACAAACAACTTGATGAAGGACTTGAAGGTATACTAAGTCTGCCAATCACATTAAATTGGAAAGAGCTGTTGACTCCCATGAAGAGCAGAGGCCCTGCAGAGAGTTCTTGACAAATCAGAGGGCTAGGAACTCATCACCTGTATGAAGCTCAATGCAGACAAGTGTCATATTTGGAAGGGGAGGTCTGGATGTATGGACAGACTGAGGAATGAGAGGCTGGAGAGCGAACCTGTGGAGAGGGACCATGGAGTCCTGGTCGCTGGCAAGCTGAGCCTGAGTCAGCAGTGCCCTGGCAGCCAGGAGGACCAGCCCTGTCCTGGGGTGTACCAGGCACAGCATCACAGCCGGGCAAGGGAGGGGATTGTCCTGCTCTGCTCTGAGCTGGGGCAGCCTCGCCTCAAGTGCTGGGGGCAGTTTTGGTCATCTTGATCAAGAAAGACATTAAGCAATTAGAGAGCATCCAAAGAAGGGCCACAAGGATTGTGAAAGGCCTAGAGGGGGGAAGTCATATGAGCAGCTGCTGAGGTCACTTGGCTTATTCAGATTAGGGAAGAGAAGACTTGAGATGAGACTGTATCACAGTCTACAATTTCTTCATGAGGAGAACAGATGAGGCAGGCGTTGATCTTTTCTTTTTGCTGGCTGGTGATAGGACCTGAGGAAATGACATGAAGCTGTGTCAGGGAAAGTTTAGTTTTGATATTAGAAAAAGGTTCCTCTGCTAGAGTGTGGAACAGGCTTCCCACAGAAGTGGACACAAGCATCTGTGACTGTGGTGGCCTACAGCTGGCCTGTAGGCTTCAAAGTATAAATAATTATAAAATTATAACAGAAATATGTGATCAGTTACATAATTACCTTACTTATATAATTCGACCAGTAAGAGCAGGCCCAGGCCGTTGGAGACTCAGGCTTCTATTGGCTGGCTGAGCAGGCAGTAACAGGCTCAGCCAATGAGGATTGACCTCATGGGCTCCCAAGGTATATAAGGGAGCAAGGTCCGAATGCAGTGAACTGCTGCTGCCTGAACTCAGTGTGTCTTGTCTCCAAAACTGTGTCGTGTGACTTACAGGATTCAAAGGAGCATCTGTAAAATGCTGTCAGGCACAAGGTGTTGTTTTGGTGCTGTCCTGTGCAGGGCCAGGAGCTGGTCCTGTTGATCCTTTTGTGCCCCTTCCAATTCAGGATGTTCTATGATTCTATGCAAAAAAAGTCTGATGAGACTAAGGAATCCTAAATCAGCCATTAATCAATACAGTACTGAGGATGAGGAAATACTTATAGGTAAAGGAAAATTTTTGAGTAGACACTTCCAAAATAAGTTTTCTCTGGTGAATTTTAATATGATAGTCCTATTCCATTTTCTTAAGAATTGTTTATTATGACTAGAAGTGGAAGACATAAACCTTGAGACCTGTATACAATTCTTATTGTCTTCTGAGACTGCAGGAACAAGTGTAATCATCATTGTTGGAAAGCAGGCTTCTGGACATAACAGAAAAGAGAAGACTAGCACTAAGGTCTACAAAGTCTACAGCCAAGCCTTGCCCAACAGTTAAGAAAACTGACTGATGTTCTTCCAATACCAAGTTTTTCTAACTTTTCTTTTAAATGTTTATGCTTTAAGAATTTATTCCTTTGCTGTTTTCTTTCTATCAAGTACCTGGATGAACCAGCCAAACTCCTGTGCAACAATATGACAGAACAATAAGTAGATAAGTAACTGTGTGCTGCTAGGCTTAAAACAGGACTACATCAGTAAAATTTTGTTTTACCTCACAATGTAGTCTGATGCCTTAGCCACATCACTCCAATAGTGGTGGCCAAGTGAGAAAAAACCAGATTTGCACTACATAGAGGGCAGATGTCATATTACCATGTTAATTCTGGTGTTTCTTTACTCTTTATTTATTAGCTCTGCAACTTTAGTCAGCTTCTTTGTAATGCACAGACTATGTATTTCAATGTCATATGCAAAAAAAGACAATGGAAATTGTGGACAAATACCTGGAACACTGGCACTAAGACAAGCAATAACTGAAGAAGAAATAATGTCTTATAGGAAGAAGTGAGAGAAAGAGAAACAAATAATAGATTATTGGGTGACAGAGCTGTTGTATTCATGTTCCTCAGAGCCCTGGATGTGAAGGGATGACCTTTAGGTTTGCTGTTCAGAGTTCCCCATGTCTCATGAAGAAACAGGACAGGAAAGCAAAGAGCTCTGCTTTTTTGTCAGAGACAAGTCCCTGATTCAATGCAATTCAGAACACAATATAATATTCCCTCTATGCCTTGTGGGCAAGAAACAGGCAGTAACACCTCTGTCAGTGTTCACCAGCCAAATGTTGATGCTCACTGGGGAAATATTTCACACCCTTTAAGATGTGTAACTGTATGACTGAATTCCTAATTAGCAATCAAATTTATTCCTTAAATTTTTTGTATCTCTTTGTAATTTTTTATCAACATACTTATCCTCTGCATGCCAGTTGCTATGACAACTTCTTATTTTGATATCTTCCATCACTGTTTTTGTCGTAAAAGTTTTTGGTTTAAAGATAGGTTGCATCCTTCCAGGATTGCTCAGAACCTGTTGATTCTTTGCTCAGGAAAAAATCTACCTTTTCTGTTTGCCACAGGTTAAGGTGGTGATTTGGCACCTGGTGGTGATTTTGGTATTTATTACAAAATAGCAGAGGAGCCCATATGGACACATCTCCTTGAAAGCAAATAAAATACAGCATCCGTTTAAAAGATATTTTTGCATGCATGATCTGAATCTGACTCAGAGCTTCCATAGAAAGATAAATTAACTACTGAAATTACAACAAAGTAATTTCTTCAACACTGGACTTGCAGTTTGACTACTGGAGTTCACTGTCTCTGTTAAAAATGGAGTTTAATACAAGCAGTAGCTGCAGAGGCTGTAAAGGGCTTTGCTGGGCAAAGCCCAGTGGACCACACACCCATTTAGTAAGAGACTTTTGAGTTCTCTGTGGCACAGTGATCTGAACAAACTAGCTTTTGTTGCTGAAATTGTAAAAGACAGATAAAACCATCATGTCCTACGGCCCCATCAACTTTGATGCAAGCAAGGTCAGAATCATGTCCATGTCTCTTCGGAGCATTATACATTAAATGGTTTCTTTCTTTCTTTGCCTAAATGAACAATTTTCCTTCAAGTAGCAAGTTATTACCCTATAGAGTCATTTTTGCAGAATTGCTTTATTTTTTGAGTAATCATTAACAGATGTCTATTTACTGAAATTGCCATTAGAGAAAAACAGTGGAAATCTAATAGTTAAGGAGTGGGTAAGAGTATTAGTACAAATAAAAATAGTTTAAGTAACATCAACAAATAGAACACATCCTTTAGTTTTATTTATAAGAAAATAAGGGACACCTATTGGCAACCTTTCAAGAATGACAAAAACTTAACAATGCAAGTGGCATTATTCTTTATCTATGTTATGTGGGTGAAAGTGCATGTTACTTGTGTATTTGCATTTTAACTAGCCCAGAGAAAGAGGGTTAGAAGGCTAGAAACAGACTCCATTTAACTCAAACAAATATAGGTTTTGTCTTTCAATGAGAGCTTGTATTCCAGACCAGTTGCAGACCTATTGCTATGGGGGGGAAAAAATTTAGAAAGGAACCTAACTCCAAAAACAAGTGCTACATTCATCCTAATAGTTTAAATACTTAGTATGCTACAGTAATTTTCTTGGATCAAGAAGATAGGCTTTGAGGTTTTATGAGGTTGATATGTTTTAGTCAGGATAACATCACAAGGATGAGCAAATTCTCTTTGTGAAAACTAAGAGTCCAGTCAGAATAATACCAGTCAGAATTTATGTCTGACAGTAATTTACTCTTGCATCTGTTAAATCTTGCATCACTGGTCTAATACAGGAAGAAGCAAGGAAACAGATTGTATATATATATATGGATATATGGATATATGGATATGTATAAATAATTCAGTTCTAATGTAATATATAGAAGATAAAAACACCCACATTTTGAAATTTAAAACAACTCCCAACAGCTCTAATGAAAGTAAAAGCAAAACATAACCTTACATGTGTGTTCAAGTAAATTTTCAGCATTCTAGTTAGAGGAAGAATTTTAATTATTTTAATATAAAACAACTTGGAATGACAGATATTTCTAGACTATACTAAAAATAAAATCATCAGATCATATTTCCTTTGTTGTTAATTTTTAAAATTCCTTCCTCTAGCTAGAACATAACAGATACAACCTAATACTTCATTGGCAATAAAAATAAAGAAACAGAAAATTTCAATATCAACTGAAACTGACATATTACAAGGTATGTTGAATAATATAATTATTCTTATGGTAAAGTATTTACAGTTTTTTTGCCTATAGGCAGTAAATTTTAGATTCATTTTTACTGTTCTATAAAGCAGTTCTCAACCGCTGTAACAGCTGAATCACATTTTATCTCTATTTTTCAACCAGTTTCAACAGCAAAAAAATGGCAAATCTTGTCTATATTTTAACACCCTGTTCAGTTAAGATGTTGTACATTAATGAGCTCCTGATTTTTACATGTAACTTCCTTCCATACTAACAGGAAAAAATATCTCCATCAAGAAGTTAAAGAGAGGCATGTAGTAGGATGATGAATATATTGCTAATTGCTATAAACTGTAACTTTGTTCTTCTACTTCCCTTGAGACTCCCTTGGGAAACTTCTGCAGTTCTCTCTCCAACACACCTACAGATGCAGCTGCATCTTGTAGAAGCCATCATTTACTCATTCAGCAACAAGTAAAACTCTGTTTCTTTTAGTGATGAACCATATCACTAAGACACTTGGGCAGGTGACCTTGACAGGCCTAGAACTGCCATAGAAACACCGTTTCTACCAGCAGTCCCTCCTGTTGCATCTATTGAATTGTATAGCATGCAAAGACAGACACAATATTACAAAAGCCTCCTGAGCCCTCTCTTCACCAAGCCTTCATACTCTTCTGCTCTGCTATCTGGAAAGAAAAGAGTTTAAAAATGTTCTCATATCCAAATGTCACCTAGATATTGTCTGGAGGAAAAAAAATTAAATGTTTGTTTTATTGTGTTTTATATTTAAGATAGAGCGACATAGTTTGATTTACATAAGTATTGTCACTAAAAATATTTTTTCAACATCAAGCATTCAGAGCAATGGCACTTTTCAGTTTTAAAGTGTCCTATATTCTTATGTACCTTGAAAGCAAATATATGTAAACATGAAGAATGTATACCAATGCGCATGAGCTTTTCATTCTGGAAGACATGTCTTGCTAGACTGCAGAATGAAGCAAAGAAGGCATTTTGAAGCTCAGCTCCTTCAGTGTTCTGGGTAAATGAGTTCCTAACCTTATTCATTAGAATTAGAAGAATGTCATTGACATTCCTTACCACATTCAATTCCATTTGGAGAAATCACAAGCTTCCGGTTTCAGGCCTTCAATGGAGAAAGAATGATAGCAGATACAACTGTTGAGCAGAAGGTGCTGAAAAGGCAGGTCTGGATGCCCTGGACTGTTCAGTGTGGCTGTGGGGCTGTGGCTGGCTCAGCCACAGTAAGGAACTGTTCTAGAGATCAGATAGCATCTTCAGCACTGGTGGGTTTTTTGGTCATGGAGAATGCAAGCTGGGTTCTTCACACTGGTGAAGAACAAGCTGAAACAAAAAGAAATTCCAGCTGGAGGTAAAGAAAAGTCTTTTCCCTACAAAGGTAGCCTATCCATGGAGCAAAGGCCACGGAAGGCTGACTGTCTCTGACAGTGGGTGGTCCAACATCCTGACTGTGCAATGCCCTGAGCAACCTGGTCTGACCCTGTGGCTGAGCTTGCTCTGAGACTGCAGACCTCCCCAAGTGACCTCCCTGTCAGCCTGAATTTTCTTGTAGTCCTAGAGCCAAGCAAAATATTATTCTTGCAGCTGCAAACTGATAAAGTCAGGAACCTAAGTTTCTTGGTAGTTTTTCAATAATGAACAGATAAATCATTAAAAGCTACTAAAATAAAATCATCAGAAAGCATAACCTCAGTCTCTTGACCCCAAATTGTTTGTCAGTTATACATGTATGAAAGCAATAATAAGGTGGTCTTTGCCTTAGAAAACTTAATTCTTACTGTCTGTATGATTTTTTTCTGCTGTGAAATTAAACATAACCTCAAATTGATTTGCTGGATTAAGGACCTTAACAGTCAAGTCTATTTCATCTACTTGATCATTCCATGCATTCTGTATATCACATTTGGAAAACAAAAAAAGCCCACACAGCAACAAAAAAAAAAAAACCAAAAAAAAAAAAAAAAACAAACTAGTAAAAATTAACTTCCTATAAATGAATAACTTACCTTTATATATTGCTTTATAGGCAAGAGTAAGAAAATTTTTCTCATTTAAATGACTGCTGCACATGCAAATGTATCAGAAGTAAATATATAAGTTTCCCTTCTCTTTTCACATTTATGCACATTTTTGTTCCCTTTCCACAGCAAGATCTTTTGAGAGTTTTTTTGTGATCAGCTGTTTCCATGTTCCATCACCTACTTTGAAACAGTATGTTCCTATTCTCTGTTTTGTAGAAAGTGAAATATCAGTTAAGAGATGCTAATAAAAAAAAAGAGAGGTCTACAATATATCTGAAAATTTTTGTGTCATACAGTCATTAAAAAATGTCAAATTGGTAAATGGGAATTTTAGGCAGATAAATGAAGCATAAGATTAATTGTAACAATTATTGGGGGAAATCCTGCTCCTAACAGATGTGTCCATTTGGATGGTCTGATGAGTGAAAGCAAAGCCAGTGGTTCCAGACACTCCTCTGGCAATAAAGCCATCTTGCTGATGCAGGTTGGCTAGAATAGGAGGTGTGCTGCTGAGGATAAAACACGGCACAAACTGGCAGAGTCCCTGCAGGATTAGGGCACTGATTCTTTCACCCTCTTTCCTTTGAAATCACCTGGGATAATTACACAGCATAGAGCATAAAAGGGTCTTTTTCCTGATGATTGTTGCAAGTGCAGTAGCAGTGCTCATTCGCATTAAATAAATCTCTTTGCAAAAAAGCATAGAAACAGGATAGATCAGGTCTATAGATAGAGGATCACCAGTTTACATCCATGGGACATCAGCTATCTGCTTTAGTATGAAGTGAGTTTAGGTGACACTTGAATAATCTGAACTTACTAAGAACATTTTTAGCATGCACATGTAGGAAGAAATTTCTGTAGGTTCAGATCTATTGTTAATAATGGTACTGAAAGTGCATAATAATGTTGCTCTTACAGGAGGAATAAAAGTAATTTGATTAAGACTTAGAAATAAAGTGCAGGAAGAGCATGATTCCATTTGATAGATATTGATTTCATTTAGATTTGCTAAGTATGGGTAATTGGGTGGGTGTTGTGAATAATATTAGAAGATGTGAATAACAAGGGCATGTGTTATAGATGTAATTTTAATGAATAGAAGAAGACAGAATTTTAATGACTAGAAGAAACTGAAAAGAATCAAGAAAAACACATGTAGTCTTCTCTTTTAGTTTAACCCTGGTATCCTGAATATAAAGGTGAAGTTTAAAATGACATAAATAGAATTCTCAGAATAACTTGAATAAAGTAATAAATTGGGTCAGATCCATTTTTTTTCCCTTTGGGAGGAGCTCTATGTTTCAGTATCTGTATGTAGACTAGATGCAGCTAAAGGATCAAAAAAGGAAATTATACTTTTAACATCAACTATTGTCAAAATAATTTTTCATTACACATATTGTGCTCATATATAAGGGCTGAACCTGTATGACGTATGATAAAATTATCTTCCTTGCAATCATCAGGATTCTACAGATGTAAAGTTCAATTTAACAGAATTTTACCTTATGGTATTAAGACAGAGTAAGTACAAAGCAGGAGAAACTGGAACAGGGAAGGATAGTTGTTCATGTGGAAATGGATTAAAAAGAGAATCATGGAATCACAGAATGGGTTGGGGTAGAAGGGACCACAGGAGTCATCTGGCCCAACCTCATGCAAGGTCATAGCAGAGCACATGGCACAGGATAACAACCAGACTGTTCTTGAACATCTCCAGTGAGAGACACTCCACAATCTCCTCTCTAGGCAATCTGTTCCAGTGCTCGGTCACTTACACAGTAAAGAAGTTCTTCCTCCTCTTCAGGTGTGCATCAGTTTCTTGCCATTGCATCTTGTCCTACTGCCTGGCACCACTGAGAGCCTGTATCCATCCTCTTGAAGCCCTCCCTTATGCACTTGATGAGGTTCCTTCTAAGTTGTCTTCCTGAGGCTGAACAGACTCATCTCTTTCAGCCTTTCCATTTAAGAGAGCTGCTCCAGTCCCCAATCAACTTTCTTGCCATCTACTAGACCATCTCTAGGAGCAGATTGTTGTCCACCAGGACCCCCAGGTCCTTCTCCACAGAGCTGCTTCCCTGTAGGTTGGCCCCCAACCTATACTGGTGCACAGGGTTCCTTCGTTAAGAAAAAATCTGTCCTCAGAAGACCTTAATGCTCCCAGTCATCATTTCAAGCATTGTTAATGCTTGAATACATATATAACTATAATAATAGAAACATAATATAAATATATAATATATAAAAATACACATATATAAATTTGGGGGAAAAGTGAAGAATAAATCTGAGGAAGGAGCCCCCTCCCAAAAAAAAAAAAACCAAAAAAAACCCTGAACAAAACAAACCACAAGCAACAACTTACCTGCAGAAAAGAAAAAACTATCTAATTTCAGTTATAAGCTCCATAAATCTCTACTTCATCAGTGATCTATGAATACTGCTGCAAAATCTAGATGTAAAGCACTTAAAATATGCAAAGGTGATATGTGTTTTCTTTGCAGCTGCTACATGCCATTGATCATTGTTGCCGTAAGACACTTGCATCTGTCCGTGTGTACAAGGATCTGTCACCTGCACATGTAAGGATTAACATGTCCCTGCACTCATTTAGATAAGTTGTTGGGTATTATGGCTTCCTTTTATTCAATTTCCACATGACTTCTTAAAAATTTTACCTGAAAGAAGTGATACAGAAATGAAACTGCATGTATGAGTTTTAAAATGTCAGATTCATTTTTATAGTCACCACTACCTATTTGTTTCTCCTACGCTGTGTCTTCACTTCTCAGAGAGATACCTTTCACTTGGTCTTCATGTCCGTAGCCTGTCAATACCACAGATTCCTATGAAAAGAGATGTTCATATCCATATTGTACAGTTAATGTAGGCTTCAAGAAAACATCCTCAAGATCTTGTATAACTTACAGAAATCTTAATTTTAACTATCAGTATATAGTCATTTAAATGCTCACAAGGAGTAGGAATAGCTGTGCAATTATTTTTGAGGGGGGGAAATGCTGCCTATATTACTTTTGTTTTAAATTAGATTGTGAAGAGGTGAGACTAATTTTTGTTTGAGCACACACATATTCTAAAGGAGCGCTAACTCTTTTTCATTAATTTCCCACATTCAAGCAATGATCTACAGACTGCTCTAATATACTTTGTTATAGCTCTTTCACATAAAATTTCACATAGCATTTCTGATGTGGTGTGATTAATACAATTAAAGACAAGGCTGGCAACCATATCCACTACAAGGGATAGTAGTTATCACCCTTCCCCTAGTTACCACAGTACTCCTAATTCCATTTATTATACTGGAACATAAAAAAAATAATAGTCCACTTATAAATATACACATGTAAACACTGTAGTGCAGGGCTAACATTTTGAAAATGCTCCAATGATATAAAAATCATAGCCACATTTGTATAAGTAATTAAGATTTTCTAGAAGAAAATAACAAACTTGCTAAAAAAGGTGCTTTATAGTTTTATTATGTAACAAGAACAAAGTGAATTGCAAGAACTCTTTCCAACATACAAAGTGCATTTATGGAGTGTTCATGAAATCTAATGAGTAGCGCAGTCTGTGCCATTACAGTACAAATATATCTAGAAATATAGTATATAGATACTCAGTAAACTGTGATTTTTTTTTTAGAAAAAGAGAGAGACTGTTCTTTTTGGTCTTTTTGCTCATATTTTGGACTATAACTATTTTCTGGACATAATGTGTCTATAATTTCAAGACAATAAACTCTGCAATTCATTGCTTCTCTCATTGACAAAGAAGGTTCCTAACAAAGAAGGCTCCCTCTTTAACACAATGGATGAAACAAATTGCCTTAATTAGTCTTTCTTTTTCTTGGCATTTTTGAGATGTGGTACTCTAATCATCATCACCATCATCATGAACAGCAACTAGGATCTATGACGCAGTGAAGTAAATCAGAGAAAAAAAAAAATAATTTGATGATATCTCTCTCTACCCCAAATTAGAGATACTGCATATTTTCTTCTGAAATCACCAAATTATGCTGAAAAGCTACCATGTCAAATGACTTCAAGTTAACAGATGTAAAAATAAGCAAGCTTCTCAGCATTGCAACATACATACAGAGGAGATACAGTGCAAAATCACTTAGCATTTGACACATTGCTAGATAATCTTTTCAAATATGTTGACAATAATTTCTACATAAGAGTAGAAGGAATTTTAATTTTGAAACATTTGCCAGTTTTGCAAATAGGTGAAACTTGCTTATTATATTTGTAATATCTTTCCTATCAAGGATTTAGTGGTTCATGCTGAACAATGTACTTCACATTTATATGTGCATACTCTGCATGTGTAGTGGCACTGTCTCTTTATTTCTAAATATATTCACATATATTTTGATGATGACTGTGATTGCACTGTGTTGTACACAGGGTCCTGTAGCAGATGAGTCTAATATTTTCTTGTCTGTTTTTAAATGACTTTAAAAGAAAATTAAGAAAATAAAGGAAATGGATGAGTGGATATAGTAGTTAGTAGGAAAACTCTGTAGGTTAGTAGGTGCTCTGCTGTGTTATTACCCATGTCATCATGCCATATTTCCTCTTCTCGCTTTCTTTCTCTTGCTATCATTTTTTGTGTCTTGTATTTTGACTGCAAACTGTTTGGAGCACAAACTCTTTATTTCTTTCTGTTGCTTCTATCCAAGAAAGATATGAGGACAGCGGCAAGCATTCCTCCTGAAAACACTGAATTTCAGTACACAGTCCAGTATAAGCCTGTCAATGCCTGGCTATTCAATCAAAACTACTAAACAATCCGATTTTCTAATATTTCTTTCTGTATTAAAATTTAGTTCAAAATACTGCCCTGTATGTCTTTTTCTGATGAAGACATGGGTCTTTTGGCCACCACTGTTAATATTTTATGTTATACATCCATAAAGATTATTATTCCAAGATTTCTCTTAAAGGTCATAGGAACCATTTCCAGAGAAAGAGAGAGAAAGAAGAGAAAATAGGCAAAGTCAGTGCTATAAGCTGAGAAGACATAATGGCAGACAACTAGTTTATCTGAATTCCCATGACCTTCTTTTGGGCTGTCTCCTCTTCCTGATTCATTATGTGGTAAAGGAGCAAGAGCCACCTGGTAAATAAGTACACGTTTATTCATTGGTTGCAGTGAAAATATTCTATTCATCTTCACTGCTAAACAGAAAACAAAAGTAAACAAATAAAATTAGTAAAAGCTAAATACTAAAGTAATTCCGTTGTTGACACCAAAGATGCAGCAAGTAGCAGAACTTCACACTCTTTTAAACTTAAAACTGTTCCTTTGTCCCCTTAACTATTAAACAAACTCATGAAGTCTCAAAAGAAATACCGTTTCAATATCTAAATATGCTATCTTTACACATTTGAGTAGCTTCAGTAGAATACAGCAGAGCTCCTTTTGAAACTACGATTAGTCATATCTTTTTGTAGGTTAAACACGTGAGAATTTCAAAGCATCTGTCATTTACTGGGTAGTGACTAAACTTCCCTGAATAAATCATGAAAGAGTATCAAATGACAGGCAGGTGATTCAAAACAATTATAATCCTATAGATTATTTAAGAATTACCTTTTTTCACATTCTATGTTATGTAGGCCTCAGTATAAGAGATAAAAACAAATCTTCTGTTGAAGGCTCTATTAACTCAGATGGCAAGAGCACAAGTTAAAAAAAATTTACTACTGCTCAACAGATAACAAAGACTCTATTTTTAATTTTCCATATGTCTGTATATATGTGTCTTCAGTTTGTAGCTCTGCAAGAACTTCATCACAGACCTAATGTGAATAACAGAGAGATAAAAACATTCTATAGGAGCATCAGCCTGGAGCTGGACACCATGTATTTCCTAGGAAAGCCACCTATTCTTTAGGAATATTGAGGAAAACTCTATAGTTTGTAAATCAGACATGCATTTTCACTATTACTAAAAAAATTTAGTCATGTAGAGAAAATATTTGAATGACATACATAAATTCAATACATAATGTAATAACTGATTAACAAGTCATACTGGTTTTTAATATGAATTCATTATAATGGCTGAAGAAAGAAGTATTAGTTTATCAAGTTGAAATATTGTTGGTGACTCCATAGGACAATGTACTTATGTGAAACTTGCAATGACTTCTAGGCAGCAGCTTTAAGGAGACATCTCCATCAAGACCTGCAGCAGTCAGACTCAAGCTGAAAAAAGATCACTAAAGAACTGGAAAAAAAGAAAAACTGAAAGCAAAATGTTCTTATCAGAAGTGTTACTGACAGATCAAATTGCAAGGTCTTTCAGGAAGAAAATTTACTTTTGTAGTAGATCTGACATAGTTCTCCCTTGTGTTTGGAAGCCTGACTCATTCTCTACCTGTAGGATGTTATATATATATGGTAATATCCTGAATCACAGCCTTGAATTATATTCAACAGCATACTTTTTGAAAATACATATTTACAAATAAGAAAAGCCATCTTTCAGAGAAATTCATTCAACCTCCTGGATTAAGTTGATTTACATAAGCATTGTAGAAAGGAGAGTTACCCCCTGGCGTTAAATTCAATCTCCACAGATGGTCTTTTTGATCTGTTAATCAGATTTCCAGTATCCTTAGACAATATCTTAATTGTTTATGCCCTCATATTGAAAAAAAAAAAAAAGAGGAAAAGAAAAAAGAGAGAATTACATTCAATTATATTAAGGAGATATTCATATGTTCATATTCATATGCTTTTCACAGTATTGTGAAATTATATTAAACATAGTTCACCAGAACAGAAGAGTTGCATTTAATAAGATGGAATATATGAGAAGGTCTATATGTCTTCCAGTACTGTATTTTCTATATCAATTTCTATATCAATTCTAGAAGAAATATCCTCTTTAATTATATCTATATTCTAGAAAATTTATTTTGTAGCATTTCCAAATTACGTGGATTAGTGTAGTGAAATTTGCATATTTAATACAAAACAACTCCACATATTAAAGACTTCCTTTACCATCTTATAACACAAAATCTGCTGGTGCTGTTTCCACTGTTCCAGTAAAATCTTCAAAAGCAGTCAGATATTTTAGTGAAGAAGCACTGTGTGTTTTCTTTTCTCTGCTACAACATGTACAGAAACACCACCAGCAGCAGCAGTGGCTAAGGTATGTCGAGGGCTGAGTTTTAGATTGGGCCCTATATGGCTATTTTTTTTCCTTTTTTTTTTTTTTAATTCTGTTTTGTTGTTGTTGTTGTTGTTTGGTTTGGTTTGGTTTGGTTTTGCTTTTGTTTTTTTTCTTGTGGTTTTTTTTTTTGTTTGTTTTGGGTTTTTTTTTTCACTCAGACAGTCAAGCAGCAGCCTAGAGCATTGTCAGAACATGGAAGTTCACAGCAGACAATCAGGTGAGCAGTGGTCAGCTCTGGGAGCACTCTGGGAGATTTAAATGGCTCCAGAGGGCATAGAGTGGGAGTGTCATTCCGGAAGGACATGGCACTTTGCACCGGCGGGGCGAGCAGTACGGTGTGGTCTCCCTCCCATCAGCCCAAAAGAGTTCAAGAATGGCTCCTATTCTGCAGGGTTCTAAACCATCTGTATGTATCAGAAAGAACATGGCAATGAAAACAGAGCTGTTGTGGAAACATGCAGGTGTCCAGCTAGAATCAGAGCATAATAAGAGATAACACTTTTGTGAGCAAGAGCAGATGATCTGCTGAGTTTGGTGGTACAAACCAAAAAGGAGGTAGAAAGGTTAAGGAGGGTTAGAGGACCTGAGGAAGGGATTGTTTGTCAGAGCTGTTCCCTACTTGCTCTATAGCAAATGTACTGGCCAAATGCATCCCACAAAGTGGAGGATCCTCTTGTGTTTTCACAGCACACAGGACAGAAGATGGGGCAAAATAGAAATATGTTCTTTCTCAGGCCTCCCTCCCCACATCCCCTGACAGAGTATGCATGAGATTCTGGAAACTGAGGGCCAGGAAATAATAATCTAGATGGAATACCATCTAAGGGGTTGCCTAAACCTGTTCAGGTGACCAAACATATTGCATCAAGCTCTGAAAAGAAAAAGACAAAGGGTAATTTTTGCAGAAGGCTCCGTGCTGAGTGGAACAGAGTCTAATATGTGTCACAGATCCACCCACAGGAAAGCGTTCTTCCTCCCTGGGGTCTGTGTAAGGGAAAGTTCTTGATTTAGTGCAGCCTTCTAGCTACTACCCTCTGTTAATGTTCTCAGTGAATAGAGACAAGATTGAAAGAAGAATTCCCAGTGTAATCCAAAGGAACTTCAGGGCACTGGGCTATTTTGTTAAAGGAGTAGGTGCAGAGGTAGTATTCTCCTCAAAATTCCTTCAGTTTAGGGGAAAATACTGAAAGGAATAGGAATACTTGACTGATCTCTAGATGGCTAAGAGGCTGGTACCATAGGTGCCATGAGGATTTTTGACCATGGGTCAGCATATATGGCACCAGGCCTGCTTATGTTGGATGGGGTACACCTGACTCAGAGTGGGAACAGGATTATGGCCTGGGAGTTAGTAGAGCTGATTGAGCAGTCTTTAAATTAGATTCAAATGGAGAAGAAGATAAAATGAGGCTCATTAGAGATGATAATGATTGTGTTAGCCTAGCTGAAGAGCATCTACACCAATGCATGCAGTCTAGGCAGCAAGCAGGAGGACCTGGAAGCCATCGTACAGCAGGAAACTTACGATGTAGTTGCTATCACAGAAACCTGGTGGGATGACTCTCACAATTGCAGTATTAAGAGGAATAGGCAAAGCACAGAGGATGACAATATGGTACTCTGTGATAAGGAGAGTTTTGATTGTATTGAAATTGATGATGGAGATGACAAGGTTTAGTGCCTATGGGAAAAGAATGGGGAACGTCAGCAGGGCAAATGTCATGGTGGGAATTTGTTATACACCACCAGCTAGGATGAAGAGGCAGAGTAGGTGTTCTACAAGTGGCTGGCAGAAGTCTCGCAGTCACCAGTCCTTGTATTTGTGGGTGACTTCAGCTTTCTGGATGCCTTCTGGAAATACAGCACAGCAGACAGGAAGCAGCCTAAGACATTTCTGGAGTGTGTGGGAGACAACTTCCTAATACAACTGATAAATGAGCCTTCAAGATGAAGTGCCCTGCTACACCTGTTTGTGAACAGAGGACTTGTAGATGATGTGGTTTTGGTGGCTGTCTTGGGTGGGGTGACCATGAAACTTTGCTGTTTTTTATACTGGGTAAAATAAGGGCAACAACCAACAGAACTTCTGCATTGGAGTTCAGGTTGGCAAACTCTGGACCTTTTAGGAGATTGATTGACAAAGTCTCTTTGGAGTGAATCCTGGAGGGCAAATTAGTCCAGGAAGGCTGGATGTGCTTTAAAAAGGAGAATTTTAAATATTCAGGAGCAGGCTGTCCCCATGTGTAGAAAAACAAGTCATCAGGGGAAAGGCACAACCTGGTTAAACAGAGAAGTTAGGCTGGAATTTAGAGGGATAAAAGATAATCTGTCATCTCTGGATGAGGAGATAACTTGGGAGGACTATAAGGATGTTGTGAGAGCATATCAGGAGAAATTTGGAAGTGTGAAAGCTCAACTAAAATTAATTTATCCACTGTGCTTAATGACACAAAAAAATTTTCATATAAATACATTGGCAGCAGATTATAGTCAAGGCAAGTTTCCATCCTATGTTGAATGTTAAGAGTAGTGTGGTGTCAGGAATGAGAAAAAAGCAGAGGTATTTAATACCTTATTTTCCTTAGTCTCTAACATCAAAACTAGTTGTCCTTGGGATACCCAGCACCCAGAGGTGGATGTAAGGAATGTAGAGCTGGATGAGGCCTTCATAATGGATGACAAGATTGTTAGTGACCTGCTATGCCATTTAGAGACTGAGAAGATCCAGGGAACTTGATGGGATCTGCCCCAAAGAAATGAGGGAACTGGTTAAAAACTTGCCAAACTGCCCTCAATCATCTGGTGGATATCAGTAGTCCTGGTTAACTGGAGAAGCTCCAAAGGACTGGAAATTAACAAGAATGACATCTGCAAGAAGGGTCAGAAAGATGATCTGGTGAACTACAGGACTGTCAGTATTATCTTGGTTCCAAGCAAGATTATGGAAGAGTTCATTCTGAATGCCATTACATGGCCTGTTTGGGACAACCAGGGTATCAGGCCTAGCCAACACTGATGTACAAAGATCCTTCTGGACCAACCTCATCTTCTTCTGCAGCAAAGTGACCAGCTTAGTAGATGAGGTAAAGATTGTGACTGTTGTCAATATGGTAAAGTGTTTAACGCTGTCTCCTATAGCATCCTTTTAAAGACTGGTTGCTTGAGGCTTGCTTGGGTGATAGGTAAAAAATTGGCTGGATAGTCAGGCCCAGTGAGTGGGTAAAGAGACCTAAATTCAGTTGGTGTGTGGTCGCTAGCAGTATTCCCCAGAGTTCAGTTTAGGGGCTGGTCCTGTTTAACATCTTCCATGAGGATCAGTATTACACCCTCATTAAATCTGCAGATGACACCAGGCTGGGTAGAACTGTTATCTGCTTGAGGGTTAGAAGACTCTACTGAGAGATCTTAACAGACTAGATCAATGGACTAAGAACAGCTGCATAAAATTCAGTAAGGTGAAGTGCCAGGTCCTGCGCTTGACTTTCAGCCCCAGCAGTGCTACAGGCTGGGAGAAAAGTGGCTTGAAAACTGTTCAGCGGAAATGGACTTGGGAGTGCTGCTCAACAGCCAGATGAACATGAACCAACATAGTGCCAAGGTGGCGAGGAAAGTCAATGGCACACTGGCCTGAATCAGGAATAGTGCTGCCAGCAGAAACAGAGAAATGATCATTCTCCTGTGCTCAGTATTGTTAAGGCTGCACCTTGAGCACACTGAGTTCAGTTTTGGGCCTCTCACAACATGCTCTTATAAGGAATGGGTGAGTAAGCAGGGTGTGTTTAGTCTCAAGAAGTGGAGGCTCAGGAGAGACCTCATCCCTCTTAAAAACTACCTGAAAAGAGGTTTTAGTGAGGTAAAGGCTAGTCTCTTTTATCAAGCCTACAATGAAAGGACAAGAGGAAATGGTCTTAACCTGAAAGGGAAGATTCAGATTAGACATAAGGAAAAAAAATTCACTGTTAGATAGGACAGGCATTAGAAATGGTTGCCCAGGGAGCTGGTAGAGTCACCATCCCTTGAGGCAGACACCTGGACCTGACATAGGATGATGTAGTTTAGTGATTTAGTAATTACAGTGGCAGCCCCAGGTGGATGGTTGGACTGGGTCATCTTGAAAGTCTCTTAGAATCTTGATCATTCAATTTGAGACAACCACCACAGCTACACTACTAGGTCCAGTATTTTGCCTTTCAGCAAGAAAACATGGAGGATACAGAATACCAGATTTCCATTCTCACTACTTAGCCGTAAGAGCATTCTTCCTCTTTGGGCTGTCTGGAGGACATTAAGTGATTTGATTTGCATAGAACTCTTACAGCAATTTCTCTTTCCAAATCAATTAGTGTTTGTTTATAGTATTCCTTCACTCCTTTCCTCAGTCTGTATTCTGTAGGATTTCCATCAAACCTAAGACAAGATCTGCATTCTTACAGACAATTTGAAGTGATTAATTTATGCACACAAAAATTCAAGCAAGAAGGACAGAACATGAGTATTGAATTTGGAAAAAATGAAGCAACCTACATGCATGGCAGCTTGTTAAAGGGAAAAACTGACTTAGTAACCATAACTACACTATATGTACCTGTTTATGATGCTGATTCTGAATTGTTGACGAGCTGCCAGCATTAGAGTACATACTCTTAAATTCAGGAATGTATCAGCCAACTAGTGCATTAGCCAAACATACTTCTTGTATTAGTCACTGAAGTTTTGAGAAGCATTTTAAGAGTCAGGGTGATGATTAAACATTATTATTTGGTAAAAATTAGTATTTGAATCGTAATGGATTATGCAGGATATTTTTTTATGTTCCCAATTTATCTACAGCCGATAGTTCTAAAATAAGATTATTGCATCAGCAACATGGATTTGTTTGCAAATTAATGGGTATGTTATTCTATTGAAAGGGGCCTGTATCTGTTAGATTGTTTATTTTTACATTTGGTGAATACATGTTATCACTGCATAGATGAGTGACCATGCACTTTTGTAATTCTCTTGACACAAAGACTCAAATAAATTGACCAAACTGATTGAGAAGTCCTATCTAGTACTCAGTAAAATGAATCCATTTTGGACAACTTTCTCAAATTGTTGTGTCAGATAAGGATTTTGCAGTAAGGCAATTCCTCGTCTGGTTTGAATATTGTCTGCATGCCTTGCCTTGTCTCTTCCTCACTTTTTTTTGGTTTTTTTTTTTTTTTTTTTTTTTTTATTTTTTTTGTTTTTTTTTTTTTTTTTTTTTTTTTTTTTTTTTTTTTTTTTTTTTTTTTTTTTTTTGTTTTTTTTTTTTTTTTTTAACTTACTTGATGGAAATTCACATGACAATGGGGCACTGAGGTTAATATTTGAAAGTTCAAACACTATATAAATGTCCAACATTTACTTAATAGCTGGCATATAGAATTTTTTTTTTATAAGCACGGTTTCTGTCAGCACCTAGAATTTTTTAATTTGTTAAGCACAGCAAAACTTGACGTATAGAAAAACTTAATCCTAAATGCATAAAGGGAAAAATAATATCTTCTACTAAAAGTTGTATACTAAAATCAGTAGACTGTAATTTAGAGATAGATTTAATCTTCCTTTATAGAAGGAATAGAATTTCACTAGTATCCTATTTATCTTATCATATTGCATGGTTTTTTAATATTATTGATCCTTGAGATTTTACATCTTTATTGCTTTTGAAGGTAATAGTACTTTTTCCTCTGTAATTTTGCAGAAACATGCTCCTTTAGCATAAGCAAAACACAAAGATTTCATACTCTTTAATTTAGTTGCCTGTAAATGCATTTTTTATTAAATATTTAGTGTCCTATCCTATATCCTGCAACCAAGAAATAAGCTTATTAATTACATAAGCAGAGAATAATTTGAGATGCTGGCAAGAAATATCACTCTCATATGGCCAAATTATGGTATCTACACTGCTTAATCTAAAAAATGTGAGCAGCACCTGTCTCACTTTCACTTTTCAGCAGCTCAGAAATTCTGTTGAGAAGATACAGAAAATTAATATTATGGCTGGATTTCCCAATATCTTGGATGTCACTGCACATAGTGTAAAATGTTCTATGTACACTAACTGTACCTAGAAAACATCTACATTTTTAGAATTTTATTTTTGCACAAAAAACTGCAATTAACATAAATTCTATACAAATTTAAAATTTTATCTCATTGTAAGGAGCTGCATGTCAATAGTCTGATATGAGTAAAGGGAAAAGAATAGAATGCCAGCTTCATCATGAAATGTAAACAAGATGCTGTCTGTGATGCATTTCTTTGGAAGACTGGCACAGTAAATATGCTCAAGTGGAATGAAAGTGATTGAAGGGTATCAAGAATATTTTATACCTTTTTGCTGGCATTGCAAAAGAATCAGTATTTACTCATAAGGTAACACTTCTGAAGGCTTGGGAAGACTAGTGAAAAAATTGAAGACTTTTGTTACATTCCATGAAAGTAATTAAAAAATAATAAAAATCTATAAGGAATCAATGAGATTTTAAACCCGTATTGTTTTCTCCCTTTAAAAACAAATTACTATCTCCTATATCAGCATCTCTAGGTTTGCTGTGTAGCATTAGGTTAGATAAGGTTTCTAATATTGTAAGGGAATTCAAGAGTTGAGGTATTTGATACACCTGAAAGTTTTAAACAGGATTTTTAACATCTGTTTTGTTAATATATAAGGATAAATTATCATTAAGTCCAAATACTGCACTGGCAAACAGATATCTATCTGATCCTCTATATTTGTCGAGCCAATAATTACTACAAAACAGGTCAAACTTAGCTGCACCTAGACCACATTTCAGGGGCTATGGCTCTGAGAATTTAAAATACAGGATGGAAGAGAAAAAGCATAAGCTACTGAACAAAGCCCCCAGGACAGGAAATGGAGATTTTACTGGTACAAACAGTCTTCTGTTGTGCCTTTAAATAATTTCAGACCAGGAATCAAAAAAATCAAGTTCTTGTTCCCCTTCTAACAACACCAGTGTGATTCCATGGATCTTAACACCACAGGAGAACAGTTAAAAATTGAGTGTGACACCAGCAAAATTGAGTTTGTAGGAGGAATAATAATAGTAATAGTAATAGTAATAGTAATAGTAATAGTAATAACAATATAATAATAATAATAATAATAATAATAATAATAATAATAATAATAATAATAATAATGTTCTTGTAGATATTTTTCTTATATAGGTATGCCTTTTTTTTTTCCCAATTGTCTTTCTTCTTTTATCTAGAGCTGAAATAATAATAATAATAGCTATTTGAATCTACATTTCAGTCTTGCTAACAATTTTTTTACTATATATTGAGTATGTTTGCTCTCAACAGGATTTTGATCAAAAAAACCAAAAACCAATGAAACAACCAGGAGAAGTGAGTGACATGGTAAATGATTGGATGACACCAGAAAAATGATGCTTGGATGGACAGGTACACAGAGATCAGGCATCATAAACATTGTGTGGTAAATCTTTGGGGCTGCTGGACAGGGAAGATGTGCCAAAGACCCCAGGGTTTGTTGGCACCACTTGCCAACAGACCTGGCTGTGCTGTGACAGCAGAGCCACCTCCTTGGATTCAGCAGCCTGGAGACCACAAGCAAAATATAATGCACAAATTTAGGCAGTGGTTCTGTCACTTCATCCTAACAGTTGATCTGGGCCTGTTATCCACTGGGGAATGTGTGTTGGAGATTTACTTCTTCTGGACAGCCATGCAGTGGGTTGCAGATATGCTTAAGAGTAACACCTCATGTGTGAGTGCAGAGGGTGCACGTCTTGTGCTAACTCTTTCTCTTGATTTTAAGAAGCATTCATTTATTCCATTTTATTATTGTTTCATTGATTTTACTTAATAAAATAGTAATTGAAATCATGTCATTTGCATGAAGGAAGGGCTAAGCTGTGGCATAACCACTGACACAGTAACTGACCACCTGCCAAAGCACAAGAGAAGAGTTTACTGCACAGTGTGTACCAGAAGACATTAGAAGTTTTGAGAGCTCAAAAGTGATTCCTGTGCTCCAGCACCAGAGCGTCCTGTACAAATTTGTTGAGAATGTTACCAAGAGATTTACCCAAGATAACATAGGGTGTTTTAGGTAACTTAAGATTGGTAGATTATCGCTGTGTCACCATTCCATTTTGTTTGAGTTTTCCCTGAAGAAAAAAAAACAAAAAGGAAAACAAGAGTATTCCATTTTGATGCTTAAGACATTATTCATGTTTGTGATGGGAAGGAGGGAAAGTTCATTCCCTGACTTCTCATCCATTTCAAATAGAATGGTTAATGAAGTTGAGAATGTTAGAAAAACAAAACATGAAGTTGCACTATATATGATATAAAGAGACTTCATACTGTGCTTTTCCAAGAGTTTAAAGACATTTCATCTTGCTTCCCCAGTAATCAATTTTGCTACTTTTTTCTGTTCCCTTAGTTTTTCCTCTTTAGTACCTGGGCTGATAGATGCTGTCAGGGAACAGAATGGTCCCCCTGTTATCCAGGAGGAGTCTGTCAGAGTTTGTCACTCTCTACAGCTCCCTGATACATGGTTATAGTCACGTGGGGGTTGGTCTCTTTCTCCAGGCAGCAACTGATAGAACGAGAGGACACAGTCTTAAACTGTGCCAATGGAAATACAGGTCGGACATTAGGAAAAAGTTTTTTACGAAAGAATGAGAAAGTTCTGGAATGGTCTGCCCAGGGAGGTGGTGGAGTCACCATCCCTGGATGTGTTTAAAAAAAGATTGGATGTGGTGCTCAATGCCATGGTTCAGTTGAGGTGTTAGGGCATAGGTTGGACTGGATGATCTTTAAGGTCTTTTCCAACCTAGTTATTCTGTGATTCTTTATAAGTATATATTCTCTTATTAAAATTTCAGGGTTTGATCTCCCCCTTTTCCGATCTCCTTACCTCCCAAGGCCTTTTCTTGTTTAATAAAAGGGAAGGAATTTTATGACTATCATTCCTTTCTTTAATGCTTCAAAATAGAAGATCACCATATGCAAACTAAAAAATCTGTATAAGATTTTCAGTGCAACACCCATGGTCTGTCTCACCTGACTAGTTGTAAAACTATTTACAAACTTTCTTTATTATGTTGTTGCTGAGAAGAAACACTCATGCTCCTTACTCCACATAAAAATTTGAAAAGAAATATCTTTGGTGATAAATTTCCTTGGTTTTGCTAAAATATCTGGCAAGAGGAAATATTTTTTGTCCATGGATTTAGCTGTATTTCAGTAATAACCTATCATAGCAAGTAAGAAAATGTTTAGAAAAAGTCTTTCAATATCTGCTAGGCTACACTGGTGTTAAAAAAATAATGTCTACAGAAAGATGGAAAGTAGCAAGAGAATGGTTTCTTGGTCTGTTTTTTTTTTTTTTTGGGGGGGGGGTTGTTCTCTTGTTTGTTCAGTTTCAGTTTGTGGGTTTGCTTTTGTTTTGCTTTTTGGTTGTTTAATTTCCCTCCACTAGCAGTGGCTTATTACTGCCTTATTATTAATCTGAAAAGGGAAACTAATGATTGGTGGATATTGCCAGTGTTATTGTGCCTGAGTTGTGAAAGAGCATTGATACTTATAAAGAAAACACACATTAATTTCCCTGTCAAAACACTTTATGATTCCTGATAAATGGATTCTGAACAATTGTTCCTATGCACAATTGTTAAAAAGATTGTCAAATTAATCTATAAAATATCATAGATCTCTACAAACTTTCTCCCCTTATAAAGATTTGCTACCTGAACTTCTGTGATGTTCATGACTGGTTTCTGAATTAGGATGGAAGAATGTAAATACCCATGTACTCACTTATTACATGGAGAGATTTGGGTTTTGGGATTTTTTTTTGAGGTTTGTGGATTTATGTAGTGGTGGCTTGGTTTGATTTTGGTCTTAAGTAGAAAGAAAAGGAAAAGAAAATTGTTCACTTTTTTATTTCTACTATGATGCCAATACTGCTCTTCTGAAAAACAGCATCAGTTCAAATCTATCAGACTTTTAGGTTTTGTGTAAATTTGAATGCATCAAGAATTATTTTGATTGGAATTTACTTATCAGTGATCTTGAATATAGTGATGGTTGCGTTGTGTGAGACACCAAAGTGGTTAAAGGTTAAATGAAAGGGTTAAGGTTTAATGACACCAACCATCAGCAATTAGCAAAAGCAGTAGGGTGCTTTGTTGCAGCCAGGTTTGCACCCCTGAAACTGAAGGGGAGGAGGGGAGGTTTGGGGGTGTAATGGCAACACCTGAGACTTGCACAAGTACAGCCCAGGTGCAGACGGAGTGTGCACTAGCACCAGATCACAAAAACTTGACCTTTGCTTGGTAAGAAGCTGGATTTTGAGCCAGTTAAGGGGAAAGGTTGAAAACAAGCAAATTCTGCAGGATGAGATAATTCTTTTAATTGTGTCAATTTACTCCCTAACACAGCTCACTCAGGTGTAAGTTCCTCCTGCCAAGGGGAGGTCACATGTAGGTCTGAAGATATTCACTCCTTCTGACAAGGTGGAATTGGTTCAACTATGGTGACATGAGAAACAGCTGTCATATCTAGAATGGGTCGTGAGCCATCAAAGACTCCCAAAGGTCCTCTAGACCCATTTCTTGGGCTCTGCAGCAGAGGACTGTGCATAGTCCACAATACTGGATGGTATTGCATCAGACAGTGTAAAACCATTTCCTTACCAAGGTACCTGGGTGTTCCCATCTGAACCTGAATGCATAGAAACCCACTGAACTTTATGTTTCATAGGCTTCACCTAGTACTGATGGAGCAAGAATTCAATCATCACTTCGACCAAAGGACATCGAAATTGCAACAATTAAATCTCATTGCTCAGTCTGTGGAGGGTAATGACTTTCCTCTCCACTATCTACTCTTATTTACTTATTTTCCTTATATATTTTCTTATGTAATATCTTATACTTCTATATTTTTACATTTCTATAGATAATAACCATAAAGGCTTCATACCTCATTACCATTGTAACCAAATTGTTCTAAAGTACACCTGCTATCTATCTATCTATCTATCTATCTATCTATCTATCTCATGTATAGATAAATAGATGATGGAGGGATGGATGGATGGATGGATGGATGGATGGATGGATGGATGGATGGATATTAAAAAACCAGTCATTCAGCATAATTTCATGATAATCTGCCCCAAGCGACCTCCTTTAACAATAACCTCAATTATATTGCCTTCACTCATGGAGTGAATTATGGTGGCCAAATTAAAACATAACATTTTTACTCTGATATTTTCACTCTCCAATAATTGAATTACTTTGAAAATGAAGGATCCCACAATGTTTTGGTACTTTAAATTTCATTAAATTAAAACAAACAAACAAAAAACCGTAAAAAATCAGAAGAAACATGGGAAGAAAATCCCCACAACCTAACCAAAAATTGCTCCCTACCAGGTCTGTCATAATCTCCCAGTTTAGTTAAAGTTTGTGCTTTTGAGGGAGAGAGCTCTTATGGTTTGTTAGGAGGTTTTGTAATAGATAATTTATAAGGATATTATTTGTTATTTATTCTCAAATTGTAGATTTTGCTTGTGTTCTAGATGTTAGCCCTCAGAATGCAACTTTGTGTCATTACATAGTTAGATCTCATAATTTCTGAACTGTAATTTGATAATAGCTGCTATGCCATACAGGTGTAGAACTTGAATACATCTGCTTGTTTTGATCAAAATGCCTCAGCATCCTTTTGCAGCTAGAATGAGAATTTACTCTGCATTCAGAAAAAGAGAAATAAAGAGTCCATAACTGAAGTGGGTGCTAACTGTTATTTTCCAGATTGCTGATATGGGGGATATTTATTTCAGATTATATGGCATTGTCCCAATCCAGGGATGCATTCTAAACCATGAACATGGAGCAGAGGGATTGTTTGACTATATCCAGTGTGAGATTAATACACAAATGAGGTCAAACATTTGTAATCTAAATGGTATTTCACTTTTATTCATTTTAAAAGAGAGCAAGGAGAAAAGATAGAAAAGTAAGGGAAAGTGAAGAATTACAAAAACTGAGAAAGGTAGTCACCACCAGGAACCTCTGGCATCCTGTGAAGATCCTTCTTCCCTCTGTTGGTGGGTAGAGCCCTGTTGGGACCTGCTGCCCACTCATTTCTGTCTTGGCTGAGTGCTGCTTTGTGTCACTGGCTCAGCAGTTTCACTGCAGTGGTGGGGCCATGACAATAGCACGTGAATCGAGGTTCATCGCGTTCCCAGAATATGCTCAGTTCTGCAGATGCAGGTTGCTCACCTGTAATGGTGAGAGTGTGTTCAACGCTGCTATCCTGGAGGGTCGTGGCCCATGACTGACGGATGATCATGGCCCATTATTACATTGGGTCTTCAACTACAGATCTTATCAAAAGCAAACGGGAAATGGCAAATGGCAATCACAAAATAAGTCACTCTTTAACAGTCCTTTACAGGCAGTACAGTAGCACTGAAGCTGGATAAGGAGAAAAGAAAAATATAACCCCTTTAGGAGACTATATTTTGTCTTCTACAATGAGGGCATTTTGAGTTTCCAAAAAGGCAAGGGCATATAGATAAACCTATGCAAAGTGGCAGGTTGGCACACAATTGTACCTGATTTCTTTGGGGTTGGGGTTTTTTTTATTTGTTTGTTATGTTTGGTATTTCCTTTTCCTTTTCCTTTTCCTTTTCCTTTTCCTTTTTTCCTTTCTTTTCAACAGGTAACCTTAATGGTACCATTAAGCAGAGGGAATTGACATGGTGAAGTTTTGAAGTTTGATGTTTTGAGTCCAAATTTTAACAGTTCCTATGCTGTATTGAGGAATAACTAAGATCTGAAAGTGCTAATAGACTGTGAAAAAAGCCATAATCATTTGTGTCCATTCCCTTATCACACAATTTTATTTAGAGTTGTATATAAAGTGTTCCATCAGACGACTGTTGATTGCTTCCACTTGAATTGTATTTTCTATCACTTTTGTATGCAACATACAAGCCATACACAATAGGAATGAAGTCTTCTGCCTGGAAAAGAGATCAAATATAACTGACAACCAAGCTATGCACATAAAGGTATGTCAAACATGTTATATCTTGTAAATTTTTTCTGTTTGTTTTTCAGTTATATTTAGTTATATTATAGATATGCATTTTCCTTTGACTACACCCTTAAGTGTCCTTAAAAAACCCCATTCCACTCAAGATGATGTGAATACCAAGGTCTCACTCAAAGAATTTGCAAATGCCAAGAATCAGTTCTGCAGCAGAAAGCCAATCCAGTTCATAAAAAATATAAGTTTTGACTATAACATTATCAATGCCACTATTGTTGCAGTGTGTTGTCATGGTGTGCCTCAGTTTCCCTCGTCTCGTCCCTGAGGTTTCCTTCCCCAGGCGGTGTGTCAATCACCTCTCCTTTCCCCCACCCTTGATCCCTGCTGGGCACTGTCTATCAGCCCAGAAATGCCAGGGGAGCTGTGAGCGATTGGCAGGGTCAAAGGATGCTCTCCACCCCTTGGGGGGCCATTGGCCCATCCAGGTGTCCCTCTCACTTGAGGCATCCTCCCCCCGTACCTGGTTGGTGGTCCCTGTTGGTGGTTCCCTCTCCTCCCCCCTCTCCCCCCAGTTAAAAGGGCGGGTGCACCATGCACTGAGGGGGTTCTGGAGGAGCTGTTACTGTTTTCAGAGGCTATGTGGCCCAGAATAAAATCTCTGGATTAACCGTCCATGGGGACTGATTCCTTCTTCACCATCATTTTAAAAGGTTTCTCCAGCCCAGGGAGGCCTGAGGAGTGGCCCCCTTCTACCAGCAAACCCCAGCCTGTAAGCATTGGAGCTTGGGGCATGCCTGGACTTGTCCCCACATGCTCATAGCTAGCCAGAGTGTCTCTGGCGTGTGGAACACCACAGGTGCCGTCATTTGGCTCAGCAGCTGGGACCAAGCAGGCCAAGGCAGTCCCGTTCAGTAATATTGGTAAAATCCAATACACCCTGTTCTCTTTCTACTGCTCTACAGACTTCTCTCTATTTGTTTTGCAAATATTTTATTAGTAGCAACTGTGCACAAAATGATGCTTAGTAGTAAGGTAAGGTTTCAAAGTTAAGGTATCATAGCTTATAAGAAACAAGAACAAGGAAAAAAAAAAAAAAGAAACTAAACCAGCAACAAAAGGATTAGCAGCTAACCAACCTAACTCTTAATGTTATCATTTTAATTTCTTGATTGAAACATTACAACCTTGCTTTTCATGTTGGCATATGCAGTCAGGAATGTGACCCTTGGGATTTATGATATCCTATTTTCCTGATATCCAGAGAAAGGCAGAGAAAGGCAACAAAGCTGGGACAGGGTCTAGACTTAAGTCCTATGAGAAACACATGAGGGGGCTGGGGGTGTTTAGCCTGGAGAAGAGAAGGTTCAGGAGCGACCTTATCACTCTCTACAGCTGCCTGACAGGAGGTTGTAGTCAGGTGGGGGCTGGTCTCTTGCAGGCAGCTAGTGACAGGACAAGAGGTCTTAGACTGTGTCAGGGGACGTTTAGGTTGGATGTAAAGTGGGATTTCTTACAGAGAAGGTGATTAGACATTGGAATGGGCTGCCCAGGAGGGTGGTGAAGTCACCATCCCTGGGGGTGCTTTAGAAAAGACTTCATGTGTCACTCAGTGCTATGGTCTTGTTGACAAAGTGGTATTCAGTCGTAGGTTGGACTTGATGAACTCAGAGGACTTTTCCAACCTAATAGATTCTGTTATTCAGTGATATATATATATATGCTACATATGTAGCAGAAGATGTTGAGAACTAACTTTTCTGTGGAATGCAGTGGCATAGCAGCAGGCACATCTGATATACTAATAGTCCAGTAGTGGCTATAGTAGAATTTGAAAAAAATTTCTATCCTGAAGTCCTGTGCTGCAATTTGCTCCAAACTAGTTAATCAGTGTACTGATTAACTATGTGCTTTTTTGTAAAATTGCACATGTTCTTGAGTACATTTAATACTCAGATGTACTCATAGTGGCTTTTATTCCAAATTAATTTTATTAATTTTAACTATTCCCACCACTGCAAATTATGCAATATGTTTCATTTTCTACATCTTAGATACAAAAATAAGCAGTGAAATTACATGAAATATGCTTCAGCTTTTAATAAATTGTAGCACTTAAGATAATGTTTAGTAAAATGGTTGTGCATTCTGTAGAATGATGTAGGGATCTTACACAGCACTCTACTCACAAAAGTATTTTCCAGTATCAATGCATAAGTTTACCTAATAATTATAAATATTAAATTTTCTTTCACTGATGTACGGTTCATGGCAGTGACTCTTGAGGTAATTGGTGAATACATCTGCCAGTCTTCTACCTAAAAGTGAAAAGATTCATCATTGGAATATTTTTGTTAGAACATTCTTTGGAGAACTTTTGTTTGCTTGTTTCTACACTTCAGTTTTTTTTCCTTACTTGTTTCCTTGATCAATTTTTTCTTGGCTTAGATTTTCCTGCCCTCTCCATTTTAATTATGATTTTATGTTTTTGAATTTATATATCTTATCATCAACAGTACCAGGTGTCTGCAGGTTGGCATGTAATGCAAATAATACTAGTGAAAATTGGGGTTCTTTCATTGTTTTCAGTGGCTAAGCACTGAAACAAACAATTTTTCAGGAAAAATAAAAAAAGTAATAACAAAGTAGAAAATACAAAATTAGAGTAAATGCTACAAAATGGGCTCAAGCTATAATGAAAAAATAGTAGGAATAGGTAGGTTTAAAAGATCCTCTGCAAATTAAATTTCGTCCGCTTCCAAAATGATGAAAGGTGTTTTCCACAGGCAGTTGTCCTTCCCACTAAATATATAGACACCTTGCAATCTGATGTTACTGTATGACTATTTAGTAAACCTTCAAAATTTAGGGAAATAAAATAAAATTTTATCTGCTAGAAATAGCTATGTCTTTTTTATAAATAAAGATATATTTTACCTGTCAAGTAATTCAGAGCTCTATTATTTTAGAGTTATGCTTTTCAGTGGACTACATTTTTTCTCTTTTTTCTGTCCGTTAGTAATACTTTCCCTCTGATTTCTTATTCTACATATGCAGAGGAATACCTTATTTGTTCTATGCAGCTTTCTCTTTCACTCTTTCACTCTTTCACTCTTTCACTCTTTCACTCTTTCACTCTTTCACTCTTTCACTCTTTCACTCTTTCATCTTTCACTCTTTCACTCTTTCCCAGTCTTTACATTCATTTCTGTTCATGCTGATACTACTTATTCCAACACTTTTCCCCCATTTCCTATTTTCTCCTCTGCCTACCCCCAGGAATAATTTTTACTGTCTCTCTTACCATTTTGCAGAAGACCTGTGATAAGATACATGGTCCCTCAGATACAAATGATGTATCACAGGAATACATAAGAGTTCATCTTAAACAAGAGACAGAAAACTGTATAAAGGAAATAATGTTTGAGACATTTATGTGCTATCCATCCACATGTGTATATAGCATTAACAAAGATAAACAAGATGAAGATCAGCATATTCAGTTTCTTATAAAGAATTAATAGGTTTAAGTAGGAGAGGTTGCCTGCTGAATGAGTTAGGTATTGCAATCTTGTACAGTGTGGAGTTTTACAGAGGTTTTTAGATTTCCTTGCCATGTATCTCTATAAAATGTTCTGTCCAGCTGGTACTAATTTGCTGAGAAATATGGGTGTGAGAAAAATCAAGGTTTCCTATGAAAAAAGAAGAAAAAAAAAAAAAAAGAAGAAGAAAGGAAGCAGTGCTTTTATGTTTTGCTATTATTTCCCATCAGTACAAGGCCTAAGGGTGTTGTGTGTATAAGGACAAAAGTGAGCAATGCAGGAGCAGTACTGTGACTGGCACAGAAACCTGAAAAAATCAGAAATCTGAAAAATGGGACAGCACAGTCCTTTGTAGAATCCAATTGTTTGGAGAATAGAAGGGAAATGAGACTGAGCTGAAAGTCAGCGTGGGTGAGAACATGGACACACTGATTTTAAAAAATGCTTTACTGGGACTGCCATAGGATCTTCATGGATTGACACAATATTCAGTCAAATAGTCTAAAATAATAGCTTTGTAATTTAATATATAAATACATAAAATACAACCAAAATGTAAGCCAAAGCCAATTTCTTAAAAAAGGCATAAAGGGAAAAGCTTAGGTAAGACATTGGCTTACCTAACCTTTTGTAATTTCTTATAAGAAATAAGCTTACCTTGGTTTTGTAATTTTTCTTAGCTTTCTAGAGTCTGCTTTCTCTCTTCTGTTATACATGAGAAAAACACTGCAAAATATTACAGAAGATTGATTAACACCAAGCTGAGTCATTTAAATAGCTTTTAGAAGAATTTAAACATAAGAGAATTCCGCCATTTGAATAATATCTCCCATTAAGATTGGATGGGGCTGGACTTACGTACATGTGATTAATTTGGAGTGATGGATACCTGTTTTACTACAGTTTTGTTTTTATCTTTCTCTATGTACTTTTTTCCTGGAGCATGCTTTCTTGCATTTTGCAGTACAGTTAGAGACACAGATGTGGAAAGTCCACTTCCATCATGTTTTGTCCAGCAGTGTTTTTCAGCAAAGAGGAATTATCTCTCTGACCATTATTCTTTGGTCTCCACTTTAAAGCTAGTGGGAGGAAAATGTATAGAAATGTTAAAGATGTATAGAAAAGAATACATGCAAATATTTTAGTTTAAGATTTCTGTTGCTTTTGGGAAATCATGCTGTCATGCAGTTTTTTTAGAGAAACTCTTGTGTTTGTGAAGGTATACACACATTTTGAGTGGATGGAGCTGGAAAAACAACACATTGTTGTGAATCATATTGTAGCTTTAAATTAGAAGTCAGATCTAATGTTCAAGTTCAAGTTCAGGTGAGAAATATCCTTATGGTTTTCTCTTAACTCTTCAAATTCAGGTAAAAAAAAAAATCTAAATTTCAAACTATGATTTAATCTGTAGAGCTTTTTCCTCCAATATGTTCACAGCTGATATAGTTTTACCTTGCTTAGAGGGGAAGAGAAAGCATGATATTCCTTGGTGAAATTCCTTTGAGGAATTTCTTGTTTTCCAGCACCTCTCTATGCTTCTATCTCTGAAATACTGTGACATTGAACAATACAGCCATTTTTACAAGTGGCTGGAGTGTCATACTTTTGTTACTGTTGAATACTTACCTGAGAAACCTTTAAAATGCTATAAATCTGAATGAAATAATCTCTGTGAAAAATTACTCATTCGTTCCAAGAAGGAAACTTATTTTTATATAAAATTATAAGATATTATGATTTATGGTAGGTAAGTGTCCATCTCAATCTTCCTCGCTTATATAATAGGAATATCAGAGGTCAGACTCTCCAAGAATCTAAACAGTATTTAATTATTTACAATAGTTTAAAATTAATTTGCATCCACACATTTATTTTTTTTTTAAAGAGTTGTGTACTGGCTTTGCTTTAAGGCAACTTTAGTATGAAAAGTAAGTGTGAAAAAGAGACTGCATATAGTATCCCTATGTCATGGTATCATGGGTATCCCACTACTAAGTTGTGTAGAGCTATCACACAAGAGTTTTTCCTATTTCTCTGATGTAACTCTTGGCCATTTGTTTATGATAAACTTACCTTCAATTTAATCTTTCTAAATATTGCGTGTATGCATACGTAAGTCTATACCTTAAGATAAGAAATAAGTTTGCACTGCAGTAACCTGCATTCATTATAAGGTACCATTATAGTACTTATTTTTTAGCAAGTCTCCATTAGGGTGTTTTGTTTTGTTTTTTTTTAACTCTGATTCTGTACAGAGCAACCTACTGGCACTAAAACAAATATAAGTATACAGAAAATAACCTTGAACTCAGATGATAGCATTGCCATCATAAGTTTGATGGGGTTTTCTTTCATGAAAATCACAGTTTTTAGAACAAGAAAAGCCTGCAAAACGCCACTTGAAATAAATAAGGGCAAATATTGTCTGTTGACAAAGTATTATTGTTATTGTGACAATTTTTAGGAAAAGGGAAGGCTAAACTCATATCTAACATTTTGTACAGCAACAGCACATCTGTGTACCTAAGTGTCGATAAAGACAGATGGTACATGGAGTAACAGATGCCAATGCAAAAAATGCAATATGCAATGTAGGAGTTGAAAAGAAATCATTTGGGCCAGATCAAAATACTAAGGTAAGTCTACATATATCACAATGTGTCAAGATTGCTTTTCTAAAATTAGAATCAAGATCTTGAAATAAGGCTATGTGAGGCAGATTAGAAGGGTTTTGAACAATGCAGCTCTCTAAAATGGAGTCATGCAGATGCTGCTGAAGATCATCAGCCTAACACTTGAATGCTGGATAGAAAACAGCACTAAGAGACAAACAGGGCTAGGAGTTTGAACCAATGTCTAGAGGCAATATTTGTTTGTTGCAGCCTCAGGGTCTGACTGCTTTTAGATGGAAAGTCATTAAGTACGAGAGCCATGGCAGGGTCAGTGGCAGCAGCTTAATATATTTCCAAACCTCAGCACAAGAAAACTCCACCCTTGATCTAAACCCAGGTTTTGGTATAATGTCTTACTTACCTCAAGCATTATGGAACTGGTGAGGACTGAGAACACCGTTCTGATTAGAGAGGAAACAACAAGATGATATGATCAAGAAAATTACTTTCAGTGGGATTAAACTTCCTGGTGTTCTCAGTTTAGAAACTGAAATAATATTTTTCATGTCATTGCAAAACAGGGAAACATGGCAGTGTGATAGCTAGGATGGCAAGAATTATATTTCTGCTCAGGAGGGAAGGATACAATTCAGTACAACACAGTAGTTAGAAAAAATGGGACGTGATCTCTCTTAGTAGGTGTCTCTTCTTAATAGGTGCCTTCAATAGAAATCTTCAGGTATTGTCAGATGTACAGTAGTAGCCTGCTATTCACTTACAAATGGCCTAATGTGGTGTTCCCAACATGATATAGTGATAAATCACAGAAGTGCCAATTAAAATGGAACGCTTATAGTGTCAACCATTTAAAAGCAATACTAAGCTCTCATAATGCTCTTTCAAAAATAAAAGATATAATAAAAGCTTTATACTCTGAGCTTCCTCTTCATATTACTGCCTCCTGATAAGAGGGCTTCCAACAAATGTGATTATAATAGAAAATCCATTGCTTTGTCATTTTCCTGTTTCGAAATTTCAATGGCTCCAATCTATTCTTCATATGATAAAACTGGAGTCAAATACTGTCTTAGGGCATTGTTGTTATAAATAATTGGCATTTACTGAAATTTTAAATTCTTACCATATTCTCTCTCACATTCACTCAAAAAACCCTAGATCTCTGCTCACAAAACAAAACATGAAGCACACAAGAAGCAATAAAAGTGGAGAACAAATATCTCTGATATTCACTGTGAGGATGAAAGTAGCAGTTACCAGTAAAAATTAACTAAAAAATTGCCTTAATAGGACCTGCTCTTTTATCATCTCCCTGTTTGCTAGTCTGAATGTTATTGGTCTGAGTGAAGTTCAGATATGGCTCTTTGTTGTCACTGCAGACCATTTAAAAAAAAAAAAAATCAAATAATTTTCTAACTTTTTTATCAGAAGTCTATTTTACATCAGCCCAATTAGTCATATTTATGCCAGTCTAGGGTTGTATAGCTGAGAAGAATAAGAGCAAACTGACTTCACCATGGGTCCTATGTTTTTTGAGACATTTAGGCTCCAAGAGTTGTATGCAAATTCTCATTAAATGAAGGTGTTTCTATTTCTGTCTGATCAGAAGGGCTTTTTCCACTAAACATTAAAATTTCTCTTTTTCATTCATATTTTTAACTTCCTCTCATTTGAAACATGCAATTAAACTATTTTGTAGCTCACCAACATATTTGTGCTGCAGCCTACTACACAAACAATGCACATTGAAGAATTATATATTACAATCAATATTTGTCCTCTCTGTGTAATCAGTGCTTTGCCACAGCGGTAAGCCTTTCCTTCTCTCCTTAACTTCTTTCATTATGAGCTTAGGTGTAGCTGCATTTTTATTAGAATTGTTATGCACTAATCATACGTACTGTATTATTAGCAATAACATGGCAAAACAGAATTAAGCCTTCACCTGAATTTGTTTCCTTTTATGGATTTTTGTTAAAACTATAAGTGCAGATTTTCATCACAGTGTGTGTGGGTTTAGCCACGCAATTCCCATTAATATTAAAAAGAATCACGCAGCTAAGTCCCTGCACACCACATTGAAAACACTCTTTAACGTTATTTTAATGAACATTCTTTTATGACTAAATTATTTCAGAGTAGCTGAGCAGTTATTATCTTCCTCAGTAACTAGTGATCGCCCACAGGGTAGGTTTCTCTAATATTCTGTTGCAGCCCCTGTGCCTTTGCCATGTTGTTATGGGACCTTTCTAGTTATAAACGATTTTCATTGCAGTTGCAATTAGAAACTAGCCAACAGAGTAAAGCAGCAAAACTTGATTTTGGCTGCAAGTTGAAGCTGCCCCTGGGGGTCTTTAATTTATGCACAGTCCTTTTTTGTATAATCAGGGTTTTTTTGAAATGTGCCCAGTTTTTTCCTTAGAGGGAACTTTTCTCTCCTTCTTGAGGTTCAATCAACCTTTTTGTGGTATACAAATCTTTCAAGGTTGTTCTGGATAGTTAGTCACATGCACAAAGACAACGTAAATCTTTAATGAAACTTCAAATCATAATTTCCTTATTTTTGTGCACTTACCTTTTAAAACTTTTTTTAAGTTACAGCCAGAAATCCATTGCATAGTTGATTAGTGAATGTGAATTGTGTTTTTCCTTCTACACACAAATTAAATTCATTAGCAACTACCTTGTGTTTCTATAGAGGTGGGTGCTACCACAGACTTTACCACATGCATGTCATCCGGTTCCTGCACTACCCATTCTCTTCCTCCTGCTGCTCAGGAGGACAAGATAGCATTTTAGTCTTATCTCTGTGTGTGGGAGCACTACAGACAAAAGTGTGTGGATTGAAATATTGCTAATGAAGCTCAATTAGAAAAAAAGTTGATCTGATCTATAAAAAATATCTAGAAATTGATACATAATTTTTCAGAAACTATTTTTTTCTGTATTTTTTTAACCAGTGAATTAAATAAATATTGTTTATGCAATCCCTGCTTGTAACTTAGACTAATTACAGGCACTGCTAATATTTTGCCAGTTCTAGAGCTTTTTCTTTTTTTGTTTATTCCCCTTTCTACTGGACCCATCCTTCTACTTAGGCCACAGGTCTCCGTAGAGTTTTGGCTAACACATATATAAATTAAAACATATTTTGAAGTGCCTCCTTTGGATGACTGCATTCTCATCATATGCTGGTAAAATGTAATCCATAACAATAAAAATAAAACTACCAATCTGTGGTAAAGAAAGCTGCATCAGTTTTATAATTTTTATAAAGCTATTCACTGTAGAATTACTTTGATAGCCATGAAATAATAAAAGCAGAGAACTGTAATGTTGTGGGGATTTTTAGTTCTGTTTTCCCAACTCACATCAGGTTTCACTGTTTTTTCTTGAGGAGAGGTGAAAAAGTCTCTTCTATGAGTATTCTTCCTAGGGACCAATATAAAAATCTCATTTAATCTGTAGACTATTATAACCAATGGAATCAAGCATGCCATTTGAAGTTTCCTCGCTTTCCTCAGAGATCCCACATAAATGATTTCTTTGAGATAATGTTCTAAAGGAAGAGAATGTTTAGCTTGTGGATATATTGAAACTGATTAACTCCTATTGACATTGGCTGATCTCACAAATTTGTTTCTTTTTGCTTACTAATAAAAGTTCATGTGATATGTCACAGCCTATGACAATAATAATAAGCATTAAGCAAATTAGTTGCCCCCAACTGGCTTTGTTATCACATTACCCAAAACAACTAAATCCACAGACTCAATCAGTTCAAAAGGATTATTTCAGCAGTCTGAAGAAATAAAAATTAGACTAATTATTTAGTAAGTCTGGATCCTTCCTTCCTTCCTTCCTTCCTTCCTTCCTTCCTTCCTTCCTTCCTTCCTTCCTTCCTTCCTTCCTTCCTTCCTTCCTTCCTTCCTTCCTTCCTTCCTTCCACCACTTCCTTCCTTCCGCCACTTCCTTCCTTCTTTCCATACACTAACTACAAAATCTGTTCTGTTCATTCCAGTCAATTGTGTATATATGAATCTACTTTAAGTAGCATTTCACAACTTTATTAATTTCAATATTCTGTATCATTTTTTCATATCCTGTATTGATTTCCAAAAAAACCCAGAATTATAATTGACTAAAATACATATACTGCAGCCAATTTTGATATTTCTTTTGCAACTGGCTTTGTGTAATGCACTATTCCTTTGATATAATAATGAAAATATGTCCATATATACTCTTTATAGAAACAAGGCAAAGTGGTCCAGACCTCCTGGGACAATATGACTACAATATATGAATTTAAATTGCTAACCTACAATACCCACAATCTATTAGAATTTAAAGACTACAAAAATTATCCGGCATTACTGGAAACTTCAAAAAATTAAAAAAAAAAAAATCCCAAACCTACAACAAACCAACCTGATGTGCCAGTGTTCCATTTTATGTAGACTGGAAGGATAAAGTACTGAAACAAACACCGTAATTCTGGTGTAATTTATAATTTAGATTTCAGAAAAATATGTGTCACTTTTAAAATAGAAAAATATGTATCACTTTATTTGACCTTGGACTGAATTAAACGTGACAAGACTGATGGTAATTCTATGTAAATTCATTTACCTGTTGGTAAACAATATCCAGACCACATTCCACAGCCATCAGATAGTTAATTGTCTACATTTCTTTTCTGAGCTTCTCAGCTAGAATAGGAGAAAAATCCTAGCAAAGAAGTTTTTAAAAAATATCATGGCTACAAAGTATTGTACTTTGGATTTGTCTTTGACACAGAAAATGCTTATCTATTTGCAACTTCAGTTATACAAATCAAGACAAACCTTGAAACAAAACAGGCAAGCAGGTGAAATTTTACTTAAAAAAAAAAAAAAAAAACAAACTTCCAGTGAAAAAACTTTGTGCTTATCCCAGCTCTCAGCTTTGGAGTGGTAACATTTTTTCAATATGTGGCATGCATATTTGGAAACTCGCTTGTCAGTCTTAGGAAGGTCACAGCAAAAGTCTTGTTTGTAGAATATGTAGAAGGTGACTAAAGAACAGTATCAAGGATGGTAAGGTTTAAAAGATTTAATTTTTTTAAAAAATAAAATATGCTGCTGCACTATCAAATATTGTATTTTGGAAAATAATAAAATTTCTTAATGTAAAGACCTTATTTTTAAAATACTTAAAATTCAAGAAGAATGTACTGCAAATTTTTATAGTCTGCTTGACAAATAATTTCTTCCATCTGGGCCTTTTCTTTTTGTAAAGAAACAGGAGTTTCAATATGTTGGATGAATAATATCAGCCTATAAATAGTACTATTCTGTTTGTTTCATGTTAACTACGTAGGGTAATATGCATCACATATACTTGCAACTTGGCAAGAGACATTTCAATGGTTTTACAGAAGTTTTTAAGATGAAGTAAAACTGCATATTTTAAGCTAGCATTAAATCAAGTTTTTAGAAATAGAATGAAAGTAAATACAGATTTACACCAATTTAAAATTTAATATTATAGAAGTCTTTCTCCTGAAGGCCTCCAAGGACTGGGATTGCATAGCTTTCTCAGTACCCTCTTCCAGTGCTGCGTTATCACCCTCTGTCTCCGTCTCTCTGGGTGCCTCTACAAAGTATTATGAAGTATAAAAGCACACTACAACAATCCTCATGACGTTTTTTCTCCATAATGTCCAGACTAAATATTTCAAGATGAAATTTGTGGCCACAGTATCTTTTCTATTGCCAGCCACTTTCTAGAACAGTTCTGTTTCTGTGACAGTGGGGGTTTTGAAGATGTTTAGTCTCTCCCTGCCTGTTGCAGTTGTTTCTTCTCTCCCTGCCTGTGGCAGTGGGAGTATGAATATGTTTGGTCTATGTCTAAAGTTGCTTAAACCTGTCTCGCGGCAGTTACGAGAATTCCAGATTTTTCCCTGTCTATCTAGAGAATTTTCTGTCAGTTATGAATTGTGCTTTCTGCAATTGGTCTGTGTCTTTCCCACTTAAGGTTATGTATACAATTAGCTGGACAGTCCCCCCACGGGTTTCCATCTCCCCCCCACCCCCCATCTCCATAAAAGCCACTATTTTTCTCTTTTTCCCGCTCTCTGCCACTGCCCCCTCTTTGAGCCATGTGGCACTCTTGCCACATCGGCACTTGTGTCCCTGCTGCACCTGTGCTGTGCATCTCTTTGCAGCCGGCACTGCTCTCTGCCGCGAGAAAGAACACCTGCACAGCATCAGCTGCCCTGCTCCTGCTGCTTCTGCCTGCGCCTCTGGCACTGCTGCTGCCTGAGAGTGCTGTGTCATCTGTCTCGCTTTGGCGCTGCTTCTGCCCCAGGAAAGAATCCACACTGCCAATTCCAAGTGGTGCTGCCCCAGCACCGTTTCTGTGTGGGAAAGAAATAAAGGCAGCTCGGAGAAGCAAGCAGAGAGTCCTTCCTTTTTTCCTTTGCCCCGATCCTTTGGTGTTGGTTCCATGTTTATCGGCTGCCTCTGGCGGTTTAGGACCTCAGAGAGTGGCAAAACCGTGACCCTGCCTGCCGGCGGCAGGGGTAGGGCACGGCACCCCCTGCGTGTGTCCCGATTGCCTCCCGCGACCAGGGCGCAGTGTCATGTTCCCTTACCTTAACAACATCCTCTCCGTTGTTTGGAGATCTGTTTTTCTCTTCTTCAACAGGTGAAACTAGTCCATTTTATTCTAAACTACCTTTGATCTTAGTAGATTCTATCGTACACGGCCCAGATTTACTGTCCTCCCATAGACGTGCATCATGGGCAAAATCAGGTGAAATGTTCCATGTTACACCCTACTTCATGGAGGATTGTAATTTCCTTAAATCTGTTGGCCACACTCCTCTTAGAGTAGGTGGGTTTGTCTTTCACTTTACTCACCACGAAAGAGCACTGGTGACTTGTGTAAAATTCAGCACTCACAGAATCCACTGGTGGTTTTCAGCAGGACTGGGGCAAAAATTTCCCTGTCCTCAAGTATAAGCCTAATCTGAGATTTATTTTCTCCCTCTTGCAACATAAGAAAGGTTCTGGATTTTAACTCTGGCTTGGTCCTCAAGGTATTCCAGATCTCTTTGAATTGAAGTGCTAACATTCGACATGCCAAACACTGCTCCTGAGCTAATGTGATAGATAAAGTTGTCGAAGGCACTTTCGGTCTTATCATCCATGCAGCTGATAAAGTAAATGTACAATATCAGCCCCAATGCCAGGGCACTTATTTTGATAATGACTTTCAAGCCACTGATTAATTGCCTTTTAGATTAAGGGTCCAGACAATTTTCAGTGTAACTGAAAATCCAGCCCATAACCCCTGTACTTCTAAAACTGAACACTGTGGGGAATAGTGTCAGTAGCATTAAAAAAGGTATATTACACATTCCTGTTAATAAAGCTGGCCATTTAATTATAGCAGGCATGCATGCTGATTAAGTGTGATTGCCGTGCTACTCTTTCTAATTAGCATATAGCCTTGCATATATTTTGAAGTACGTTATTTCCCATTATCTTTTTCAGTAGAAAAGTAAGACTGACTGGGTTTTAGCTGCCTAAATAAACCAAGGGTACATGCTGAATAATTTTCTTCTATTTGTCAGATACCTCTCTCAATCACCATGATACTTTATAAGACTTCTGTAAAACTTTTGGTCTCACAATCACATCACTGTTCTTTCAGCACTCAGATAAATTTCTCATGAAGTCTGGTGTCCTGGATTAGGGCAAATCTGGGAGAAAACCTCCAAAGGGGGCTCCCCCAGAAAACAAACCCACACAGCCCCTTTCCCCCACCAGTTTGGGAAGGATTCCTCGGAGAGAAGTGGAAAGAACTTGTTTATTTAACAAGCAAAACACCCCCAGCACACAAAATGAACAATACCAGATGACAACACTTTCACCGATCTGAAAAGGATGAGAAATTCAGAAAGCCTTTCCTGGGAGTGGTCGCTCTGTGTTGCGCCCTCCAGCGCTGGGGATAGCTGCTGCAGCCACAAGATGTAAACTCTCGGGATTTCCCAGGTCCCAGTCTGGAGCAGGTTTGAATGGTTTCAAGAAGGGAAGGGAAAAAACAGTCCAGGGAAAAATCTGGACCACTTAGCTAAACTAACAGAAGCAAAAAGCAAAAGCAGAGTGGGAGCAAAGCAGGAGCGAAGCAGGAGCAAGAGCAAAGCAAAGCAGCAAAAAGCCAAGCCAAAAGCAAAAGCCACCCTATGTACTGTCCAGTCTCTCTGTCCCGCCAGCCGTGGGGGAACAGGCTGATAACAAACCAAAACAAACCTTGCTCCTCAGAGCCATTCTTGAAGGCACAGTACATAACATCCAGCACCAACAGAACACACAATTGGGGATACAAGCATCATAACCTCACCCTAGGACATATGGTAACCACTAGCTTCCTTGGTAGACTCTTATTTGTCGCTCCCTGTTGGTGACTGTCCTTCTCAAATCATGTTCTATTTTTTTTTGTCTGGAAAACCAAAGGATGTTTTTTACATCTTTTTGCCAGCTTTCATGCCTCCAGAGTTGTTTGTTTTTATTTTAGAATACCAAAGTATAAAAAGTCCTTCTGAGGAGTACAGATGAAGGCAAATAATCAGGAGATTAAGTTCTGTAATAAATAAGGCATTGCTCACAGAATCACACAGTGAGCATGAAGAGATTAGAAAAAAATATTCAATTACTAATAAAAATGTTTTTTGAAAAACGCACAAGAACTCCTGTGCAGGACTAGCATTTCAGTCTTCAGGTGCAAAAAGGGGTAAGAAAACATACAAGTGGAAAAATTTTATTAGTACTTGAAAAATCTACATCAAAGTCCAGGAATAAAAAAGTTGTGCAAACTGCCGCACTGTAGACATGTAATTTTAAATGAAATTTGAGTTTTCTGAAAAGAGAACAAAATATCACTATAAAAATCCCAGTGAAATCCTGTGTTCATTTGCAGCAGTAGCTAAGAAAGGTAAAAATTCCAACCAAACCACAAAAATGCCAACAAACCAAAATGACAGAAAATCAACAGTAGTTTTGTGAATAGTGTAATGTAAGGAAATCAGTTTCCTGGAGCTATAGTGAATGATGTCCAACTATTACGTCAACAAATTCTTCTTGATTGCTTAATACTGTATCTGAGCTCACAGAAAACAATTAAGGTGAACACTTTTGTTGCCTGTAACGTGCCCAGATGTCTATTCATAAAATTGAAAGCACTTATGTAAAATTAAGATATGTCCCATTAAATGTTTAATATATTTAATCAACATTTTTATCAGTGACGTGGACAGTGGGATTAAATGCACCCTCATCAAGTTTGCTGGTGACACCGAGCTGTGTAGTGCAGTCAACGCACTGGAGGGCAGGGGGCTGCCATCCACAGGCACCTTGACATGCTTGAGATATGGGCCGATGTGAACCTCATGAAGTTCAGCACAGCAAATTGCAACAGGCTGCAGCTGGGTCAGGCAATCCAGAGCACAAACAATACAGACTGGGCAGACAATTGAGTGAGAGGGAAAAGACTTGGGGATGCTGGTTGCTGAGAAGCTCCACATTACCCAGCAATGTGTACTCACATCCCAGAAAGCCAGCTGTAGTCTGAACTGCATCAAAAGCAGAGTGGCCAGCAAGAGGAGACAGGTGATTTCCTCCTTCAACTCTGCTGTTGTGAAACTTCACCTGTGTTACTAAGTCTAGCACTAGGCCCTCAACCTAAGAGAAACATGGACCTCTTAGAGAGGGAGTCCAAAGAAAGCTCAAGGAGCTGATCAGAGACATCACTTCTGCTGTGAAGACAGGCTGAGAGAATTGGGGTTGTTCAGCCCAGTGAAGAGAAGGCTTTGGGAAAAATTTACAGTGCCTTCCAATACATGAATTCTATAAGTGAACTGAGAGAGACTTTGGATAGGAACATGTAGTGACAGGAAAAGGGGCAATGGCTTTAAACTGAGAGTATGTAAGTTTTGGTTAGGTAGTAGATCTCATCATGGACCATTACACCTGTGCTAAATTTATGCCATTGGTACATGGCACTGTTTTCTTAAACCTGGTTTAGTATATGAGTGTTAAAGACTGTTAATTATTTGGTGTATTTATATCACCAATTTAAACATCACTGAGCAGGGATTAGTGAATTCAGAGGGAGACAGAAACAGCATGAACTTTCAAGCAGACTAGCAGCAAAAGCATGAAAGCCCTTGTGGTGCATTGACCTGGCCTACAGTCACACAGTTTCTGTGTGGTGGACTGACTCTGACTGGAAAAAAGGTACTCACCAAATCAGCTCTAGCACTCCCCTCCTTGGTTGGAGAGGGGAGAGAAATTATGACAAAAGGCTGAACTAAGGTCAGGGAGAGATCATAGCATAATAGACCCAAGCTGGGAAAATTAATTGAATTTATTAACAATCAAATCAGAGTAGGATAATGAGAACATAAAACAATGGTTATAATATCTTCCATGCATCCCATCCTTCTTGTTGTGCTCAGCTTCACTCTGACATTTTCTACTTCCTCTTGACCAGCAACAGAGGAAGATGGGGAATGTGGGTTGTAGTCAGTTCATCAAACATTGTCTCTGCAGCTCATTTCTTCTCAAAGCCTTCCCCTTCTCCAGTGTAGGGTCTTTTCCAAAGAAGACAGTCTTCCATGAACTTCCTGAATGTGAATCTTTCCCATGGGCTGCAAGAGCTGCTTCAGCAAGGGGCGCAGTCCTTCAGGAACATCCTTTCATGGGATGCAGTCCTTCAGGAACAGCCTGTTGAAATGTGGGTCAAAATTCCTGCCAGAAAACTTGCTCCACAGTGGGCTCCTCTCTCCATGGGGTCATAGGTCCTGTCCAGAGCCTGCTCTAGCACAGGCTTCCGATGTGGTCACAGCCTCCTTCAGGCACATCTACCTGCTCTGGTATAGGGATCTTTGTGGGCTGCAGGTGGATCTGTGCTCCACCATGAGCCTGCGTGGGCTGCGGAGGTGCAGGGTGCCTCTCCATGGTCTCCACCATAGGCTGCAGGGAATTCTCTGCTTCTGTGCCTGTAGCACCTTCTCCCCTTTTGCACTGGTATTGGTATCTGCAGAGCTGTTTCTCCCATGTATTCTTATCCTTCACTTCTCTGGCTGTAATTTAGTCTTTGTCAGTAAATTTTTCCTCCCTTCTTAAATATACTGAGGTGCTATCACTACTGCCAATGGGATCAGCCTTGACCAGAGGTGGGACCATCTTCAAGCAGGCAAGCATTGGCGCTGTCAGACACAAGGAAAACTTCTGTCATCATCTCATAGAAGCCATCATGTGACCTTCCTACAAGAAAAAATTTTTATGTAAACCCAGTCTATGTTTGATGACCCCTGTTGCCTGAGGAAAAGGGAGAAAATGGAAGGTGAGGACCTTCCTAAAGGGAAGGTAGGACCTAGCTAAAGGAAAATCTGCACACACAAGTAAGGCAGAAAGAGGAATTCAGTCACTACTCCTTACTGGATAAGATTTATAGGTTTTGACACTTCCAGGGAAGCAGGGTATGACCATATGCAATAATTATTTGGCAAGAAAATTACAATAAGCACAGACATCCCCCATGTCTCTGACCAGGGACATCCCCCCCCTCCTTTACCTGAGGTTTAAATTTTTAGCATGTGGCAAATGTGGATCAGTTGCTCAGCTATATCTCCCTTTGAACCTCTTTCTCAAACCCAACCTACTCAGTGTGGGAATGAGGAGAGCAGATTGAGAAATAGTGGAAGCCTTGACACTGTGGAAGCGTTGCTAATAATTAAAGAAATATTACTAATATACTAAAGAAAGCATATAATGGTAATATTTTAATATGTCTTTTGCCTCTTTCTAAAAATTACATTTGGCTACATTACCTGTTTACTTAAAAAAAGCAACAACTATAAGTAAGTTTTATTCAAAAGGCTTAGGTATGATCAGCTTTTATAACCTGAGTTTTATGTAATGAGTATGATGAAATGAACTTCATCAATTCCACAAAACCACAGAATCATTAAGATTAGAGGAGTCATTCAAGACCATCTAGTCCAAATGTAAACCCAGCACTAGCATAATCACCCTTAAATCATACCCCTGAGTGCCACATCAAGGTGCCTCTTGGCTATTTGCAGTTACTTCACCACATGGTATCTTACTCCAATGTCTTAATACTCTTTCAGTGAAAAAGTGTTTTCTAAGCTGAATGTCCCCTGTTGCAAGTTAAAGCCATTTCCTCTTGTTTCAAAACAAAAAACAAACTAACCATGGAAACAAACTAGGCAAAGCAGTATCCGCTTTATAAATACTAAGAAAAAAGATTTTGTTTAAACATGATAGATATATCTATTTATAAAAACACCCCCGAAAAACTAGGAAAAAAAAATAGAAAGCTAAGCCTGTGATTCATCTCCTAAAATTAAGTCGAATTGCCCAAAAGAGAAGCATTAATTTAATCCAAAAAAACCTACAATTTCTTTCCCATATAGTGGTTGCTATTTGGCCAACCATTTCATACACTCACATAGTTTACTGGCAGTCTAGAGACAGACCTACTTAGAGACTTCCAAACAATTATTTTCCTCTGGAGATTAATAAATATGCATACAAAATTAAATTTTATTTATTTATTATTATTATTATTTTTATTAATAATAATAATAATAATAGTTGTAATGGCAAAATCACTTAAAAGTCCACTGTCTGCTTTATTCTCTCATCCTGAACACCAAATTTTTAACAATGAAGCATGTTTGGTTTTCTCTACCTTCTCTTCTGTTGCGAAAAGACAGCAGTCACTCTCAGGGCTGCCAGGTGTCATATACTGGGTTTGCTTCATTCAATGACTCCCCACAGTGTCACACCTGTCTACAGCCCAGCTTGTTTTAATGTATCTTGTCACTTTCCTAATAAAAGGAAATATCTTTTTGTTTCCAAAACAAGGTTCCTTATTCAAGTATTTCTAGAGATGCTGCAGATAGCCCTTAGACTGTGTTGTTATATATGACCATCCCCAAAGGCTTCTCCTATGAATTCCACTGCTCTGTCTTCCATGAAAATTTTCAAAATTTTTTTGGTAACTTTTTCATTCTTTTAGAGATATCTTCTTTACTTTTTATTTTGTGATAGCAAGGGATATTTTGGGAATAGCATTTTGAAGTACAAGAACCTTGTAAGGAGGCCTGACTCTTATTGCTAGCCTATTCTGGTCTGTTACTAAGGTTGCACAGTGAAATTACTTACTGGAAACTGCAAATTCATCAGGTCTAAAATATTTTCTTCAAATCTTTCCATGAATCCCTGGTTGGATGTTGTTGGAAATGCCTTCTGAAGTTCTGTACGATGTTTCTGCTCAAACATTGTCACCCAGAACCTGTTTGTCCAAGACCAAGTGCAGACAGCTTTTGAGTATTTCCAAGGACTCCCCAGGTTCTATGATGAAACAATGCCAGTGATTGGTCATGCTCATTGTTAAGGCAAAACACTGAGGCAAAACCTCTCGTGTTTCAGTTTGTGACCCTTGCATCTTGTCCTTTCATGGACATTACTGAAAAGAGGCCTAGACCATACTCACCTTCTACTCACTCATACCAGTGCTCATATAGACCAAACTTCATCAGGTTGTCTAAGAAAATCTTATGGGGGACCATGCTGAAAACATCACTGTAGTCTAGGCAAAACATATTAGTTGCTGTCACCTCACCTACAAAGCCAGCCATAACAGAATGTTACCAAGTTAGTCAAGCAGGACTTACCCTTGGTAAATCCATGCTTCCTAGATTTTAATGTCTTTTCTTGTCCTTTATGTGTCTCAGAATGGCTTCCATGATTACTTGTTCCATCACATTCCCTGGGACTGAGGTTTATCACCCTGCAGTTCCTTTGAACCTCTTTCTTACATTTGAAGTCAAAGTTCAGCTGGAATCCTGCCTGAATTCCTGCTGGATATTTCCAGTGCTAGGGACTTGAAAGCTGCAAACCAAATAGAATAAAATAAAAATAAAAATAAAAAAAAAAAAGAAACCTTCTTTGTAAAGCAGGTTTTACTGATGTTATGTTGTATTTTTGTTTGTACTTTTGCTGTTAGAATGAGGAAATTTTCATTTTTTCTGTACACAATTTTCTTGGACTGTCTTGTGTATGGCTTCTGTACTTTGCTAACTTAATTCCTCCTATTTTACCTGTATGGGATCAGTTAATGAATGAATGTCTAAACTGCCTTGGTCCTGGAGTTGTTGTTCTTGTCTTCTCGAGTGTATTCTTACTCCTTCGATCTCTCTTTGTCACTGTGCTTCTCTTCTCTGTTCCATTTTTGTTGCTATCCCTAGCCTGTAATTAATAAATTCAATGTATTGTTAATTACAAATAGGACTGCTCTCCTGTGTTGTCTTGATAGTTAGATCTATGCCTGTTTTTCTTGCATACAGAAACCTTTTTCTCTTATGTTACAGAAACTTTTTCTTGGCATTATCTCACTTGTCTCTGCCTCTTAAATGCCATTTTCCCTGTTAGCTTTTATATTTATCTCCATGGACAAGAAACACACAATTTTTTCAGTTGTGCAACTCCTGCAATGGGCTGCACTATGATCCCCAAGGTGTCACTTGGCACTGCATGGTCAAAACTGTTAATAGTGCTCCTTCAAAAGAGCAGAACTGCTTTACTTTATAAAACAAACTACTGGGCTTCAGTGAGGCCTTCTTCGGGCATTTCTTACCATAACATCATCTACCAAAAAATTAATTCGTGATCAGTATGTAATTTCTTGCATAAAAGAGCAACAGGAAATTAAATAACCCAGACCTAAATTTCTAACAAATTTTTTATAGGATCTCACAGACATGTCTGGAGATGTAAAGGGCCTTCTCTCCCTATCTTTCCCCACATACATTCTCTCCTGGCCACCCAGTTCATACAGTTAGCATGTTGTTGGTATATTTCTCATGCCTCTCTTCCTGGCATGTATAATGTGTATGCTTCTCAGGATGTGACATCTCAGTTGGGTTGTGATGACTTCCAATTCCCTTACAAGCAATAATGTACTTTGCACTGAATGCTAACATCTTTCCTAGAAGTGTGGAATAAGTTCCTTAGAGTCTGGCCATTGTAGAACTATTATTTTTCATATTATAGGATCTCCTTTTACATAGAAGCTTCCTGATATACACAAGGATAGAAGACTTCAAAAAGCACAGGCTTCTGTTTTAGGTTGCTAATATATGCTTAAAATATATGCTCTTACTAGTACAGGTTCATGAGTTTCTGCACCCTGACTTTATGGTTCCAAATAATATCTTCCTCAACAATTCCTTCTCTTGTAAATAGGATGTCAAGAGCTGTGGTTTGTAGTCTATAGCTTTCTCTAGTACATAGATTGGTTCACACTGGATATCCATGGATATTCACACCTGTCCACTGGTTTAGCAAAACCTGTCAAAAGGGCTGGACCTCAACTAATGAGTATTCCATAAACTATTCTTAATACTACACACAGCCACAACTCTGTCCTGGATACACCTGATTGTCAAGTTCCATCTTTGGTAAAGTGTACTCACTTCTTTAGTGTGGACAGTGTCAATCATTGAGAACTCTCAGTTCATAATGTATCTAACTTTTTTCATAACTTTTGATCATTGCATGTATGTAGCTTCTGTCATCACACATTCAACAGTCCACACAGGGAAATTGATGCCAATACCTTCTTAGGTGGTTTTTTTTTCTGCCCAGAATGGATTCAGATTTTTTTTAATCTGGAACCTCTTATGTGTTTTGTTTGTGTGGCTGTTCATTTTGTAATCCAGTTCTGCTGCATTTGATGATTCATTCTCATTCAGACCACATTGTAGAACATATGCCTATGAATGATTAAAATTTACAGGACTTTTTATCGTTCTTTTAGGGAATGGTTGAGAATGCTAAAGGACAGGATCATTTTTGCACTGAGCTTTGAGTAAAGACTTCCTCTCCCACCATACACAAGGACCTTTAGTCCCTATCAGTGACAATACAAGGGACAGTTGTTCTGAGAGTTTAGGCAGGCTGATGCTGAGCCAATAGAAGCAGACAAGGAGAAGGAAAATCAAAACAAGATGACAACATAAACTTGTCCAAACCCCACAAGAAGACATAAAACATATTTCAAGTTTAGTAAGTTTCTTAACACTGGAAAATTTTAACTGGAATCAGGATTGCACAAAGTGATCCATATGACTCACTGCAAGAATTAATTCCAGAAAGAAAAGTATTAAGCCCCAAAATATTATGGAATTCAATATTTCTGAGGTTGAATTCAGAAGTAGACTTCCTGAGTGTAGATGTTAATAAAACAGATTTTTTATCATTTCATAAACTATAGTAGAAAATATTCTCTTCAATATTTGGTGGTCTATGCAACTGGCCAAACTGTTCATTAGTGAAGCTGAGGAATGGTAACAAAAATTAATGGACTAGTGTATTCAGCAAATATTTTTGCATGTTAAATTGCCTCTAATCAAAATAATAACCACTGAATTCCATTAAATGTCTTTTTTTTTTTTTTAAACTCAGACATTTTAGCTTGAACTCCAGTAGGAAAAGTTAAATAAAACCTACAGTTTTCTCTATTTTTAAATCCCTTGACTGTTTCTCTTGCTAGGTGTTAAAAGCAAGTCTCAGCTCATGAATTTTAGCAATTAGTTTGGTATTTCACTTTCCTTATTCTGATTCAGGCAACATGTAAACAAGTTTAAAAGCCTCTTTTAGAATTTATTCTTTAAATATTCCACTCCACAACTAGATCAAACCTAATTTCAAGTCTTAATTATTTTGAGATGTTCACTTGAATTGTGTGGTTATTTTATAGGAGTGTTTTAAGTTTGTAAAACCTGATCAAGCTTCAGTAACCTCTGATTGATAAGTGTTTCTGAATATAGAAACGTACTAAAACACCACAAGCCACAGAAAAAGAAAGAGCTTATTCAAACTTGTGGAGAAGCTGTAATTTAAAAGTGGAGCAATGCAATTTACAATACAAATATTTTTCTGTTAGTCTCATTAAACATTACAGGAAAACTTATTTTTATAATACTTTCTTTATGGAAAAACAATTCACTGTAGTATAATTAATGTAGCATAATTAATGGGACACAAAGTTCTCAGTATGGGTGCGAATGCTAGAAGTATTGTGAAAAATGTTCTGCCTAATGATTTGCTGTATATTTAGTAAAATTTCATTAGTGTGCATATATGTCACCAGAATTATCTGCATAGTTAAAAGCCCCTAAGTACCTATAGACATGATCAACTGTGGTACCTTTAGTGAATTAAGAGAAAAACTATATTTAAGTAAGATTAAAGATGGCCAAAACCTGCCAAAAGACAGAAGGTTTAAAGTAGGAAGAACATGTAAGAAGAAGATTCTTCCTTATGTCACCCTAAGGGTGGTGCAAATGTACTTCCTAATAGAGCTATTTGAAAAGGATTGTGATCTAGACTCTATTCTCCTTCACTCACAGTAGATTGTATCAAATGCAGAAATTCAAATGTGCAGAAATATTTGCACTTAGATAAGAAAGTAATGCAAGAAAACTCTGATTGTGACTAACGCCCTTGGATAGAACTGAAACTTGAATTCTGAATCACATTACTATGCCTGGCATTATTTAATCCTAGCTGAATTAGTAAAAAATGGAAACAAAAGTGCATTTTTGCATTACTTATAGCATTTTTGTTTCCCAATCCAGAAATTCCATGATTCATTTTGATTCATGAAAGTTACAGATACAATAGGCTAAACTGTTCTTCTGCGTAACACAATTTTCATAACCTTCATTAAGATTTTTTGTAAAACTAGAAGGAGGAAAGAGATGGGATTAATTTCTGAAGTGCTTGTGCTGATTTTTAAACCTTTGTCTTAGGTCTATATCTATTTATTAGTATGACTGATGGTTCATGCCATCCTCAAATCTAGTAATTTACATTCTCTACAGAGAATGGTAAAATTCCTGTCTTTACTGAATACTTCTGGGATTTCTTAAACAAAAGATCAGATGTCAGCCAAAAATTCTCAATATTTCTATTTTATATCTTCCTATTCTAATGGTAATGCTAGTACTGGAGCTGTTGTCACAGGAGAATAATACCATAATGTCTTGGAAAGCCTCTGGCACTGTTCTCTGTGTAATGAATTTATAAAATAAATTACACCTTTTAAAATTACTTGACTCATCAGGATGTTGTATCAGATACACTTAATGTCAGCATTTTTTGCATGCTCTGATATCAATGTTAACATAATCATGTATCACGTATCACATATCCTATTGCTATTGCAAATGGAAAGAAAAATATTTTTGAAAACATATTTATAACAAAAAATGTATTAAAACCAAAACAAATTATATAAAATCAAATCAGAACATCTTCAGGAACAGCTTAAGATGAAATAAGCTTCCGGAGTTACACTATCCACTTGTAGGTGACATGGACTTTTTATGTACAGAGCATCATAATACAGGGGGGTATTAGAACCCTTGTGCATCTCCAATGAAGCAAGAATGGTATTATCATGCTGTTTTACAAGACAATAATCCACTTGTGTTCTGTATAACATGAAATGCAAAATGTAGCTTATCCAGTATTTCAGATAAACAATTGTGAGGGTTCTAATAACATTGTTATTAGTATTTTAAGGAAATTTTGTTTGCTTTTTGTTTGAGTTTTGGTTTTGGTTTTTTTTTTTTTTTATATAATGTTTTACAAAAAAAGTAATTAACAAAAGAAATTAATGGCAAATCATGTGAAAAGAAAAATCAGTGAATTAAAAGGAATGGTACTTATTTAAGTGCAAGGAGATTTTGCCACTCTCAAGGGTGAATGAACAGATGAGGTGTAGCAAATGAAAAGTTGTAATAGGAATAAAATTTGCAGTATGCAGGTTATTTTAAAATATTTTTCTGATAAAAGATTGCAAGTCTCAAAAACCTTATGCCAGCTACTCAATCATATAAACTTTCCGGAAGGGTTGAATAGTCTGACTATTGAAGGAATTTTGATTCATGAGACCATTTGAGTACATTTAACTTCTTCTTTCTTACCAGTTACTTATTTATCTAAAAATCCCCACAACGTTTAAAAAACTCTAAAGTTTGGTAGAATGAGATTGCAAAACTTAAAATGGGGTTGATCAGTAAAATGGTATTTTATGTCCAAGTAAGAAAAACTGTGTTTCCTGTAGTTAGAAAGCAAGACTAAACAGACCACTGACAATATTGTCCAGCAATTACTATTCCTTCATTGTTGAACAGTTTCCCAAAAAATCCACCAACTACAAAACCTTCATAATGTAAAAAAGGCTTCAGTAAGACAGAATACTAGAAAATATGCTATACTGACAAAAACCACAGTGATGAAAAAAATAAGAGCAAATACAGCATTGAGGAGAAACTGAGTCTTAATTGGCAGGTAAGGTGGACAAGATGAATTATTAGTTTTTCTTTGATGTGCAAGTTATTATTTTGGCAATCTAAAAACATTTGGGAGTAAATGTTGAAAGCATTTCAAGAAACATATTTTTTTCTTAATTGCAGAATGGAGTGTATTAATGGAACTAGGGCATATGCTCTGATCATGCACTCCTGCATGTTGTTTATGTACATTTTTAAGAGTCTTTTGTAGCTTTAAAACAAACAGTAATTTTTATCTGTTTTGAAATGACCACTTCACACTGGCAAAGTTTATTGAGTTCTGTTTGTCTGAAGCCACTTTGTTCTCTATGCTTTTACCCTCTGTGTACAAAGAATGCAGTAAAGGAATAAATGCACCCATAAATACACCCACCTTCGTTCAGTATATTTTCAAGAGTCTGAAAAGGAAGGCATAAAGAAGTGACCTGTTCTACATAGTGTTTCTGTAAAGTCAGTAAAACTGAGTAGGGTATTTGGGTGGAAAACTGATTCCTCACAGCAAGTCTCTCATGAGGTAAGCTTTTTTGAGGAAGACCCAGCAGAAATGCTTCTGCTCATCACATCTTTAACAGTGTAATATGGGCAAGATGTTGATTTTTCTTTTTTTTTTTTTTAATTTTATCCCAGATCTCATAACCCTTTATAGATTAAAGCCATGAGGAAGGAAAGATTGTTCTGTGATTATCACCTGTAGGGCTCAGAAAATCTGTGTTAACAGCCCTGCCAGAAACTGTCCAAGCAACTTCCCATGATGTGTGCAGCTCTCAGACCTTCAAGAGCAAAATAATTAGTCTTCAGTCAATCACAGATATTTTAAGAGAATAAAAAAAAACTTTTTTTGCATTACTGGAAGTCTGTAGAAGTATTTACACAGGGAGAACCAGCACTTCACAATCTTCCACCAGCCCAAGAGTGAATTCCACTAATGAATATCATGGAATTATATAATAATATATCCTTTACAAATTTCAGTTTCATTCGTCTCTTAAATAACCAAACAGCTTGAATTCTTGAACTTGTGAACTCTTTCCTGGGATTCTGTTTTCCAAATGTTTCTTTCACTAATTCCCTTAGAAAGGCTTCTTTACTTTTTTAGAATTATGAAAACAGGCCCACCTGACATATGAAGGAGGGTGAATTAAGAAATACTTGTGTCCATGGATCTCAGCCATAGTTACAATGCATACTATTCTACAAAGAAATAAATTCATCTGAATTGCAGAAAAAATGTCCTCTATTACAAACCCCCCAAAACCCATGAAATTTAGTTCTCCAGACATAATCAGCATCAGTTATCAGAAAGAATTTATATTTTAATCACTCATAGATTATCTATTCACTTTACTCCTATTTCATTCTCCTAGCAAAGTAATTAGACAAAAATTGTAGCTGGGAATATGTTTTCAAATTTTGATTTCACTATCTAATTGATTTTTTCTCCCTTCTCTTGATGTAATTTTGTGCTGGTTTCAGCTGGGGGAGGGTTACTTTTTTCACAGTGGCTTGTAGGGGGCTATGTTTTGGATTTGTGCTGAACACAGGGTTTATAATAGAGAGATGGTTTTGTCATTGCTAAGCAGGGCTTTTTCTTCTTCTTGTACTGACCCACTGGGAGTTGGGGGTGCTTGGGAGGCTGGGAGAGGAAACAAATGGGCATATTAGTGCTCCTTCTGGTCAAAAAGGGTACATCTGACCAACGTCTATTCCCATAAACTGTATTTTATCTACTGTTTAGTAGAACTAATTTTAAAACTTCAATAAAGAAAGAGCACCCTTTAGTTCTAATGTTTGACTATAATGACCTTACAGTTCTTGTAACGCATTGGATCTGCACATAAAATGTTTACATTCAATTTTGAGGCAGATAATTTACTTCCGGATCAAATTATACTATTTCAGTAGGAATTATTATAATTATAAAGCTGTGGGTCTCAGAATTTTTTGTCAAATTCCAAGGAGCTTATGCAGATTCCAAATAGCTTTACTCTTCTAGAAGAAGAGTAAAACTTCATAGTTCTTGTAAAAATGAAAATTAAGTTACTTCTTTTTAAAACAAATTAATTCTAACATTTTATAGGTGCACTATGCCACTATTATTAATAATAGCAACATCTTTCTCACTGAGAAGAAAGAAAAACAACTCTCAAAGAAGATGAAGAAAGGTAAGATATTTCCAAATAATTTTCAGTTTCTGAGAATGTTCTCAGAACAGGTCATGAAGTTCGCAATTCTCATAAATTGTTCTGAAAAGAACTTCGGTCTCTTAAACCTAATAAAGATCACTTTAATACTCTGGACTAAAATGTCTGAATAAGAGCATTAAAGTAAATGTGAATGAGTCTACACACGTAGATAAGTATTTTGTTTTTATTTTTTGTGACCACATCAGTTTACACTTGTCAAGATGTTGTTTATTCTTCAGATTGAAGAAATAATCTTTTTATACTTTAACCAATATAAAATTATGGCTTTTTTTTCCCTCTAAATTAATGTAAGGTGTTTAACTTAGGGGACATCAACATATAAGTATATATGTGCTAGATGCCTTTCATCAGAAGCCCATTAAGGAAATATTCAGAGCTTTAACATAGGAAAAACCAAGAGAACACTGCCATAGAGTTTCAGCACTACAATGTTCTGAACCTGCAGTCATCAAAATGTATTGGTTGTATCTAAAGCAGTAATTCAAATATGAAGAGAAGATTTCAGTGAAGAGAGCATTGCTGTCTCCAGGTAAGAGAGAAGACAGGGCAAGACTGATCATAGGTGCACAGTGTTGGTCAAAGAAAATAAATCATTTGGATTTAATGAAATTACTTTTTCATTATTTTCTCCTTCTTTCCTTTCCTTTCCTTTCCTTTCCTTTCCTTTCCCCTTCTTCCTCCATCCACCCCCTAAGGGCAATCAAATGCTAGTAGCCATCTTTTAGAAGGAATCTGGACTAGAAAGCCTCCAGGTATATATTCCAAGGTCACCTGTTCTGAAGTTATATCTTTTTATGGTTCCCTTGCAACAGTACAAGCAGTAGTGAGATGGAAAGATCCAAGAGGCTTTTTCACCCTGATGTTTATCACTGACTTGATCTTTCTGGTACAAATTCCTTATTAAAGCAGAAGAATTCAGCCCAGCTGAAAAGAAAATGAATACAGATAATTCAACATGGAAAAAAATTAAACAAATCCAAAACTATAAAAAGAAAAAAAAAAAAAAAAAAAAAAAAAAAGAGTAAGAACATTTTAATTTTAAGCACTCTCAAGGAAAGACTGCTTTTAAATGGGAAAAAAGAATACTAATATTTTCAAATATTAAAAGACAGAACAAAATTTAAGTCAAGTTTTAGATAAAATTTAACAAACGTTAGAAAAAAGGAAAGGTCAGAAAGCTAAATTGTTTGCCAAAATGACTGAAGTAGGGAAAAGATAATAAGGACATTGATACTTGGCATATTTGGTTGAAGGATTTGAAGATAAAGTACATACTACTGGAATCCAATTTAATCCCTGGTTAACAATTCATGGAGATGATTACAGCCTGTCTGCACAAGTTTTCATGTTTGCAGGGATGAAATGGTTTATGAAATGTTCATTACCATGTATACATATATACATATGTGGGTATATATATATATATATATATATATATATATATATACAAAACCAATATGTAATCCTTGGATGTGAACATCACATTCACAAACATACAGTATACAAAAAGCTCAATAAAGAAAGGAACTGCTAATGTTTTCAGATTCTGCTATGACATTAAAAGCCTGCTTCTGTTTGGGATAAAAGTATAAAGAATCAAGGCAGAGCAGCTGATTTATGCAGCTGCTACAGCAAGTGTTTCAATCACATTTATGCATTGTTTTATAGCAATTCACATGTGGATAACATTGAGATTTACATGCTGAACTGCCAGTTTTTAGGGTTTTTTCAGCTTATGAATACCTAATATGAATTGAAGACCTTTCAAAAAAATGTAATTATTTTCTGCAAAATGATAGATTTTATAGATGGTATTGTATTACAAACTTCATATACCACTTCAAATAGCAGCACTAACTGTTTTAATTAATTTGGTTTTGCTTCAAGACTTAGAATGCCCCATAAAATAATAGTTGGAAAATTAAAAGAAAAAAAAAAAGAGAGAGAAGAAAAAATAGAAGAAATAAATTCCTTGCACTGAAGTGGTCAGGAACAAAGTGAAGTAGCCACAGCTGCACAAAAGAACACTGTGACAAAACAAAGATCTATGGTATTAAAATATTTGAAGACCTTAACAGCCCAAATACTGCACAGGTTTTTCAAACAAAGCAAAGGAAGTCCAGTTTGACCCACAATATAGAAGACCATATTCTAGCACGTTTATAAATTGCATTTTAAAAATGAGAAAGAAAATAATTTCTCAAACATTTTTGACAAATGACTTGCAAAAGCATCTGTATCTCGTCACTAAAATGCATCTCAGTATATGTTGCTTTACAGCATCTAATATTGTGGTCAAAGGAACTTCTGCAGCATCAAAATTTCACTTGATTGTGTAATTAAATGTAAGCAGGCAAAAATAACTGTTGACTAAACAGAATACTGTCATTGAATAGCCACAGTCACTGCAGAATTAAAAAAATCATATAGCTGTCAATTTTCTGATTGATCTTTGTCAATATGTTATGGCTCTCAGCATTAGAGAGATGTGTAGATATGTAGCTGTGTAGCTGTGACATTTTTGAACTTAAATTCTTTATTTTGAGAATAGCTCAAAATACTATTTTATGTTAGCCAGAATATGTGATAGCGCATAATCAAAATCATAATGTGTTGGAGGACAACATTTTTTTGCAAAAGTACCTGAAAGTACACTGAAAATACACAGAAAGTCACATGAGCTGTAGAGACAATGAACCTTCCTCTTTTATGAAATTTCCTTATTTTAAGGGTATTTTTACAATGCAATAAAAAAAAAAAAATCTTAATTTTAAAATAGTAGTATAGAGTTCCTTGGAGTATGGTGATAATGGAATCCATTAGACCTTCATATTGCCAGACCATACACATCTGCCAAAAAACAGATGTGTATTTTGCCATACCCATAAATAAAAACATGTAAGCATGGAGTACAATGAACATTAGATACTTCAACACAGAGAAGATAAGACTAATTTTCTGTTTAGATTTTGCAAGTATTCATGGTCTTTTTACTCCTTATTCTTTGATTATTAAGTTAAAATTTAGCCCATTGGCTATAGTTTAAACTTCTGATATTGTTTCCAAAAGCTGATGTTCATTAGAAAAGTGCTACAATTGCTATTTTATTATTTTACTCAAATAAGTATTAGCAGTAAATTAAAACATAGTTGATTTTCAAATTAATGCAGAATTGTTTATACCTGAGAGGTGTTTATTTGATTTAAAGCTGATCTAATTTTGCCATCATGTACTTTACCACTAATATTGATTTAAAAAAGGATTGACTTGGGTGAATTTAACAGTCAAGTGAAGACAGACAGGTGATTTGTACCATTTCTCAAGTAGTGTTGAGCTGCCACTGAATAAATCTGTCTTTTAACATTTAATGATCTTTTTTTTCCTGTGCTTAAATACTCTGTAACTGAAGCACCACACAATGGCACACTTAAAAAACCTTCCTAGCCTCAGTTGCGTCAAGAGAAAAAGAGAAAGGAGTACAGCTATTTAAATGCTGGGAAGATAATTTGAAGAAACAATTAATTGCTCATTTCTTTGTATCAAGTTCATGACTCGAACTTGATATTTTTCTATTTTTACTGCCATTTTTTCTGGCATGTATTTCTTATTCTACCGTTACTATCATGCATGTTGGAGCACCGTTGACTACTAAGCAGCCAGGAGGATTTTCACATATTAGTAGGATATATATAGCTTTGAAAGTGAGCTTGAAGAAGCCAAAGGGAAGTTCTAGGAATTTATCAATAGACAGAAAAAAAATAGAAGGAAAAACACATAATAAATAAGTTATATTAAAAATTCATAAAGCAGCTAGATTTCAATAGATAATGACTAGAGCTAGTGCAAATTCTGGCTGATTTTCAGCTATGTGTGCTGGTTTGTCAGCCTTGTTCAAGCTATGAAGTCATGGAACTCCACATTTATCTGTATATTTGGACACTGTACAAACAACTACTAAAGCCCTGTGTGATGCTCTAGAATTGATTGGATAATACATACCCATCTCTGAAGCTGGGTATCATTATGTCTTTGTTCCTGAGAAGATTGACAGCTCCCTCTGCTGTTCTAATCTTGAGGTGAACAAAGTACTTCTAATTTTTCTGCAGACAATATTGGACTTCTGCAGTATGTCAATTAATGGCTATATGACTGGTATGTTTTCAGATGCTGGCTGGCATGCAAATGCCTCATGACACCTTTAGGACACCTGCTTGGACAACCAATTTTTTTCAGAGCAGAACTTGATGGTGTTATTAAAGTAAGGTATGAGAATCAAAACCTTTTATCTTTTTTCCCTTGGGTTACTTGCATTTTGGCTTTTTTTCTCCCAGTCTTTCTATTTCTGTTTGTACAGATCTGGTCTATTTACCACAAATGCAGACTTATGAAAGTTAGGCTGCTTGGCAATTGAGTTTGACCAAAGGAACTGACATCAAAACACTGCATAGATGCCATAACAGGCTACTCACCATTTGCCTTAAATACAGAAATATTTTCCTACTTTTCTCTGATTTCTGTGTCTGCTTTACCATGTTATTTTCTTTTAAAAACTTTTTAGTTCATGAGGGTAAATTTGTAAAGAAAGTGTCTCCATGTAATTTTTCTTATTTTAGGTGTCGTTTGCTCATACTTTATGATGAAATGTATAGGGTAGATTAGACAATGTGCTCCACAAAAAATAAAAAGCAGAAAAAGAGGGTGCATGATGCTTAAACAGTAATGATACTGGACTAAATTTCTCAGGCTGGAATTATCTATGAAAATTCAGACAGTACTGAGTAAAACAAAGTCCCTGTAGTGATTGGGAATTTCTTTATCCTAACAACAAATCCTGTGCAAAGAATAACAGCATGAATCTAAATTTTGTCTGTTGAGAAATTCAATGTATGATTTTTTTCTTTATCAAACTCATACATAATTATGCATAGTTTAAAAGTTATTAAAGTACTCAGCATATACCGTTCACTTATATTACTGCTCTACACATTATATACTTGCTGTATAAATCTGTTGTACTATGTGTAAGATTTCTTGTACAGAAATTTTGAAATAAAACCTCCTTCTTCTATAAAAAACTGAAGATACAGGTAATATTTTCAAAAAGTATTGTCTGAACAATGGTCTTTTCATGTCTAGTTTATCCTTTCTTTTCCTTATCATGCAGAATCCCTCATGGCATTGACTATAAAAGAAAAATAAGTTAATACAACTAAGAACCATTAAAATTTATATGAGTTTTTTGCTTAAGTGAAACTAAAAGGCAGAACACTAATATAAAATACTGCATACACATGAAGGGATTGCCGCCTTCCTGTCTTATAGTCTCAGTCAATGAGTGTATCTGGCAGTACATCCATTTAAAATATCAATAATTTTAAGTTTTTGATCATTATCCAAAACATTTCATGTTATTTGAAACATTATAGGAAATTTCAATTTTTTCTTCTTAAGTTTTCTGTTGAAGATGTAAACTGGGCATTCATGGGCTGCAATATGTTAACTTCACTATTCTGTTTCAACAGTGACTTCTACAAATGAGATATTTTGTCACTTAGAGTGAATGACAAAAACGTTCCTTCTGGCACTCTGGAAGGTTGGTCTCTCCACTTGCTTTCTTGTGACCCACTACAGATAGGTTCACCAGAAGAAAGTAATAATAAATCTGTTAAAGATTTGTCTGCTGCCTTGGACATTATAACTTCTGAAGGATATTTAAAGGCAAGCTCTGTATTTATTGAAGATATTTTCCCCCCAAGCAAAAATACTGTTTACCAAGATGGTGTTCTCAGTACAGCTGCATCTCAATGATGTCCTAGCAGAAATGCTAAGTTAGTTCTCATATTTAATGTAATTGTCTCATTCTGAGTGAAAGGATAATCAGTGAAAGCCAAAACCTTTTGTCATTATGTATTGCAAAAGGAAGAGATATTGCCAATATTATTAAACCAGAGCAGTTATATTTTAATAAAAAAAGTTGTTCCTTTTTTGTCACTGGTGACACTGCACGAGTTCCCTTCCATGCTTTAGTATTTTGGAGACATCTCTTGCATAGATCTGTGCTGTGTAAACTCAGGCTGCAGACTGGCTCAATGCTGAACCACTGCCTGATTCAATTACATCGACATGTTGCATATTCAAGGAAGCTGAGTGAAAATGCTGTCAACATGATGCTATATCTCTGGAATTCTTTTCCAGATTTTAATTGATAATTTATTAAGTGGATGCTGTGCTGTTATGACTTGTGTTAGACTTTACTATTGCTTTACACTATCCATGGTAAAATGCCTATTTCCTTAAAAGGAAAGGAAAACACATAGAGATCTCTTCTACTCCCTATTTCACTGTATGATGAATTCAAATTTTACTCTGCTTTCCACAGTTTAGCAGGGATTTTCTTTTTCCTGTTGTAGCCTCCTTAGTTCACACATCACTAGACAGGCTATGATGTGCTTCTATTCAATGAATACCTATTTACCCAATGATGCTGAGTGGTTCTAAACCAAAAGTGAGAGAATTAGGCTTTTCAGATGTGTCCCCTGTACCCCAAAATGCACCACTCTACTTTGAATTGTCTATTCTAACATCTAGTTCTGCTTACTCTGTTTTTGAATTACCTGATATTTTCAGAGAAATATCTCTCTATTCCCCCTTTTCAATATCATGTCTCATTCTACAAGACAATTTATGAATTCATGTGCTTTTTCCTTTTCTCTAGTGAGAATAACTTGGGCTTTTTTTTTTTTTCATTAATAAGGCTCTGGATAGTATATTTTTTTAACTAGATACTGTTAGCAAACACTTTCTTCTCTAAAGTATAAATTTGAAGCAACAAATACTTTCAGCCACCAGTTTGTATCCATAGTTTACCATTATTCCTGTGTCACTATTGCGGGATTATCCTGATTTCTATTCTGCATTGTGACTCTCATTAAGCCTTAGGGTCAGCATAAGCTTCCCATTAATCATGTTTGTACAAGAACCCAACAAATCCTCTTTAATTTGTATCTGGTTCAGTTTTATAAAATGTGAGGTGGCCAGTTATACATACACAGTGTTGAAACCTTTGCACCTCTTTATTAATATAAATTCATTTGAAGCCATAGTTTATTTGAGATCTCCAACAAAGACATCATGTAAATGCAAATGGGGACAACTGCAGTATATAGCATCAGTATTTTAATTTTTCAAGCCATTTGCTTCTAATTTAAAGAAATAAACATATTAAACCATGGTTATACAAAAATTGTTCTCTAGACAGTGTGCTTTTCTTTAAATGGAAGGGTGTTTCAAAGTTCCCTGAATAAAATAGACCTACATTTATAGTGTGTTCTAACACAGAGAAGTGTGCATGCATAAGCATTATGATTCCTGTCCTACTTTCCCTAACACCTCTATTCAAAGTTGCAACATTATCTTCACTGTTTTCCCCCCATTTGCCTATTGTCTTGGGTAGCGAGACAAGGTGATGGAGTTTTCAGTGGTGTTTATTCAAAAACCATTTTAGATCACAGCCATGAGCCTGGTGTGGGGAGGAAAGGGGCCCAAAAGGAGGGTAGTTTCCAGGGGACTACATGGGCGCTGGAAAGAGAACCTTACCTTTTACTCCATTTGCAGAAAGGGAGTGATACAGTGACCCTTTCAAAACAGGGAATGGAAACACAGAGGACCTCCTCTGTTTTCTGTGGGCTTCCAAGAGGATCACCAGGAGGTCTCTGTGCCATAATCCTGGAAATGACATTTTGCAATGGAGCTGCTTCACAGGAAATTTCTCAACATGTTTGCTTGCTTTTTGCCACTTGCAGGGAGGAGAGGGAGAGGGAGAGGGAGAGGGAGAGGGAGAGGGACAGGGACAGGGACAGGGACAGGGACAGGGACAGGGACAGGAAAAGGGACAGGAAAAGGGACAGGAAAAGGGACAGGGTGAAGGAGGAGAACCTGCCCAGGTACCACTTTTTTGTTGCTGCACTGTGGAGAAGGAGAGCCCTTGAACCCACACCACTGTCGTAGGAATCAGCATTTTGGCAGCACAACCCCCCTGATTCAAACAAAGTAGCTCTGCAGGTTTTGTTTTGTCCCCTTTGTTTTCCTGTTTTTTATGGTGCAGTGGAGGGCTGAGACAGGAGGACCTCTCCCCCATCTTGTCTTTGTTCTCCTGGGCCATGCAGAATTGGCTGGGAATAGCAGTCATTCTGGTTTTGTTCTAAGAGCAGGTGGGCTGCCCAGGAGGCAGAGACCATTTTGTCTTTGTTCCAAGGCCTCTGCACAAATGCCTTTCTTTTATAGGCTACATCATTTCCCTCTTTTGTACAAGTTTCTTTTCATTGTTCTGTTTACTGCTGGTTTAGGTTTACCTTGTTGTGGTAAAGCTGTGACTCCAATGTTCTTAATCTCTCGTAGTTTTCCCCACCTTTTTTTTTTTTTTTTTTTTATATAATTTTTCCCCCTCTTTGTGATGGGGGGATGGGAGGGGTTTAGGCAGTCTCAGCTTTCTCCCTGCTGTGAAACCATCACACCTACACAGAGATTAACACAAATATGACACAAGAGCAGCCTTGAGGAAAGCAAAGCAGCAGCTTAACAAAGGATTGTTCTTCTAGGTGCAGAAGGCATCATATAAGTGGAATAAGGGTGTAAGACAAGCATGGACTATGTTATAGGTAAAAATTGATCCAGCCAATTTAATAAAAATAAAAATGAACTTTATTTGCGACCGATATACAGTCCTGACAGCCAACAATCAAGGGCAGCGCCGACCCCGGGATCGAAGCTGGGTGAACTCAGATCCGGCCTCTATCGCACCGAATCCCCCTCCATTCACAAATGCTGCTTGGCAGAGTTCGGTTTTTATACTCTTTCTCTTGCCTGCGGCGGAGTCCCTTTGTCTTTCCTTAGAGTTCTTCATATTCATGTTGCTTCTATTCTGTCCTGTGCTGGACAAAACCCTGTTCGGGAGCTGATGTGTATCTGCTCCTCAGTTCCCGGAATCCTGCATTCAGATGTACGTCCCTGACGGCTCCATTTATCTGAGATGGACATCTCCATGGGCCATCATCGCTGGGCGTTCTCTTGCTCATACCAGTGAGAACGCCCATCTCCTGTGCGGGCCAGGTTCACTTCATATGTCAATGACACACCTCCTCCTGGGCTGCCAGCTGCGGCCCTGTGAAGCAATCCCCTTTTCCCTTGCTAGTGTGATTTCAAAGTTTTATATTTTATTCTTATATATATATTCTATCAGCACCAATTAGCATCTTATCCATAACAGACTTAAAAATAATTCTATCCAGTGTCCCCCTTGACAAGGAAAGGAGGCATTTTGACAGTTTTCTATCTGCCCTACTTATAGGCCCAAGCCTCTGAGACTGCAATTCTCAGGTTTCCCTAATATTTACTACTAATTCATGAATTTGGTTGCACCTTGTCCTTTGCCCTTTCCTCCTCAGGTATTTGGACTACAATTTTTTGGCAAACCTGTGGATGAAAACGATCTAGGCACAATTCCTAAAAAATTCTATGAAGTACTCTTGTTTTACTGCAGGTCATAGCTCTGCACTGAAATAAAGTGAAAAAACAGAGAAACAAAACCACAGACCAAAACCTAACAAAAGAAAAAGAAAAAAACAAACCCAAAAAAGCCAAAAAAACCAAAAAACCCAAAAAAAAAATCCCCAAAAAACCCCCCAAAAACCAAAAAGCAAACAAACAAAAAAACCCCAAAACAAACCCAGACACAAAAATCACAAAACCAAAGAAACCTCAAAGTAGGACTGGCCAAAATCTATGTTTATAGAGGTATTATTATGAACAAAAAGAATTTGTGAGACCACACCAATTTGTAGTAGTCTGTGATTGCATCATGAGAAAAAACCCAAAAGTTTCTACATATATTGAATTTTAAGAAAGTTGCCTATGGCAAAGTGTTTGCAAAAGACTATATTAAATGAAGTCTCGTATTTCCTATAGCAAAAGAGCATATGCCTAACTGATGTAATGTTAATATGCACTTACAAAGCAGAAAAAAGTATATATATATACAAGTAATATAGTGTACAAAAGAAAATTCATGGATGGTTGACTAGGCATGTTGACAGTAGAAAAATTCACAGGGATGTAAGCTTTGTAATGCTGTTATGAATGTCATGTACATTTATATAAATAGATTAGATGTAATGACTAGGAAGAAAAAATTACAGATTCTGTGTTTGTTCCATGTAGAATGGATTCCTTTTATATTTCAAAAATTTTAACTATTACGGCAGTTGTAAATACTCTGTGGCTTTGAGACTGATTAAAATAACAGGAATCCCATAATGATGGATCTTGCACTTAGTTAAATTTTTTAAAGATTGCATTTACTACTGTCTCCTCATTTATCTTAGATTTTTATTAAAGAAAGCAAAGACATCCCAGATGTTGATGGAAAATGCCTGTCAATGCCACATGCTTATTGGAGAAAAGACCCAGGAAAAATATCCTGAAAAAAAATAACAAGGGAAAAAGGATGTTGACTAAGGAAATGATGGAAAGACATTTCAGAGAGATCTCCAAATGTACCTAAGGAAAGCCAGCTACAGACATGAAGTCCTGGCTATGTGCCAAGAGAGCAGGAAAGGTCCCTTGATAATAAAGAGTCAATGCAACGAATGGACAGGAGAAACAACTCCTCCAGTGACCCGTTATTGTAACAATGCAATTTAGTAGTGTGGAGAGCATCATGTTGCCTTCTGTTATGATTTACAAGACAGGACAAGAAACACCGGAGAAAACAGAGTTGAGGGTGTGAATTATGATTTCCCAAAGATTTCTTTTCAATATACTCAAACAACAAATGAAATCCTTCCAGGGTCTTAGCGACCTTTGGATTTTCTTTTTTTTTCCTCTCCTTCCTTTTCTAAAAAGCATTTCAAGATAGCAAGTCTCTGTCTGAGGAGGAAGGCTGATATATTTATTTCAGGAACACATTGGTTCTTGTCAAGAAAGTGTATTTAAGTGCTATCACTATACCCCTTCCTCTCTTTTTCATTTTCTATAAGATTAGGTTTACTTCATCCTATTCCTGCAGACTGTTAGCAGCAGAATCAAAACCAGGTTTCAGAACTGATCTAGGCAAATAGATTAATTTTCAAAAAAGCTTTAGGAACATAAATGCTACTGTTTTTTTTTTTTTAATTCTGATCATAAATAATCTTGTAAATTCATTTATAAACTTTTGTAAGAATTCTGTGTTAAATTATATAAATGAGAATGCTTTTTGCTTTCTTCTTTCTTGTTATCCTAAGGTAATTCCAAGACTCTATGTGTAATTTATTAATTTGTATTAATTTCATAAAAATTGCTGCAATGTATATTGAGTTAGCCAGAGACTGACAGGGATCCTGACATATGTCACCTATTTATAGTGGAAGAAATATGAAAGAAAACTAAAGAACCATTCGATTTAACAACTATGCTCTGAACATGAAAAGCCAGGATATAAATAGGAACAAAAGCTCTTAGTCTAAGGAAAGGATTTATTTGGTTTAAAGAAAGATTAACAATAATGGATATTGCCCAAAAGACATTGAAAAAATATATATTCCAGAGAAGAAACCATTAGCAGAAATTTGTTTGAATACTGAAAGTTGTTTGATTAATTTATAATAGTAATGTGGTTTAAAAATCAAGTATATTAGTGACATACATCATTTTAATCTCTTATCAAGATTCAACTTCGCAATTATTTGCCTCATATTTAATCTATCATAAGTTACCTGAAGGGTGTATCAGGTTGCACAATGTTACTGTGGTCATAACACAAACTTCCAAGAGATGAACAGAGTATTCGTTAGAATATGCAATGTTTCTTTTCTATCTCTGCAGGTGAAAAAACAGTGTGTGTTGAATTTCTGATTGGAGAGTACCTTATCTCCCTTATATGAGCAGAGTTATACTTACTTGAGATAAGCATGAGGGATATTGCATGGTGAGTCCACTGAGATATCCAGCAGAGGAAGAAGTAATAGAGAAGGATATTTAACAGTTAGAATGTTAACAACCCTTACTGGACATTTTTTTATGTCTTCTGTTTGCATAAGTTTTGTCACAATTTCTATTCTTAATGTAGCTGAAGAACTGAAGAAGAATAAATTCCCAGTCATGTATCTAGTTTATATGGTATCTCATTTTGCATTTCAGTATATTAGAAAGATACTGAAAGTTCATATTTTTTATACTAATGAAGGGAATTTGGGGATATGGGCAGGCTGATTATCTTTTTGTTTAATTTTATTTAAATCTCACATGCAGAAACATGAATAGAAAACCTTTTATTTTGTCAAGGAAAAATTGTCTTTCACTGGAAAATATTAATTATATTACGAAAAAAAAGATTAAAAATATTCCCATTCTAGAACCTGTGTCTAGATATAGAAATATCATATGACTGGGAAGAATTTGAAATAAAGAATTTGCTTAAAAAACTAACAAACACCTCCACCCCCCAAACTGTTTAGTCTTATACTTCAAGAGGACTCTGCCCTCTGTGGTAAAATGTATCCACTAAATCTTTTCGAAAAAATTATAAGTACAACTGCATGAAGTTCTTAAATATTGATCTGTTGCAACAATGCCCAAGATTTTAGCCTAAAACCTGTGATCATTGCTGGTAGATGCTTTACTAGAGCAAAAGGAAGACACTAATTATCTCTATTATGCCTTTCTATTTATTTCAATTTTTGATTCATTAATGAGAAATAAGATGAAATAAGCAGGCTGGAGCCAGGCCAAAGAAACAAAGTTTATTGAAAACACATTTTGCCTTTTGACTTGAGTGTTATGCCTCAGTCCAATTGGTGGCTTTAAGGGCAGGTTGTTTGATGCACTCTGGGTGGTGTGCAGGAGAAACAATAAATTCTCAGGAGGATCAATAAAAACCTTTAGCTTGCAAACTTAGGAATATTAAGGTAAAATAAGGCACTTGTCAAGTTTTAAAACAACATCCAAAGTAGAGGCTTTACAAACTTTAACTTAGCTAACTTGAACTTGTACATCTTTAATTTATCCAGATATAACAAGGCACCTAATAAGACATTGATTGGAATTTTTTAGTCAGTCTTACTGACAAAATATATATTGAGAAGTTAGGAAAAGAAACAATGAGAGAAAGAAAGGGAAAGGGAGAGAGGAAGATAAAGAGAAAAAGAGAAAGAGAAAGAGAAAGAGAAAGAGAAAGAGAAAGAGAAAGAGAAAGAGAGGATAGCAATAGAAAGATGTCATCACCTGTGGGTCCAGCAATGAGACGTGATTGTATCAACTTTGAAGCCACCTGTTGCTCAAAGTGACGGTCACAGTCTTTATCTATCCAGGCTGTATTAAACTTTAATGGGTTAATATTCATTCAGGCTAGATGGGAATTTCCAGGTTCTACCCCTGGCATAGAGACTTTTATGCTGCCCCATGTAACGCTGTGGATCACCTGCAGTCCTCTGATGGAAGGCCCACAAATGACTCTGGGTGTGCTTGGGGGGTCTTTTATGGTTTATGACACCTAAAGCATGACAGCTGCCTCTCATGTGGCCATCTGCATAGCCGAGCCAATTATTTTCATTTCTGTTTGTTCCGTTTACTGTTTTGTGACTCTCTATCGCAAATGTTCCTAACAGTGTTTCTTTCAGCTGTAATATCCTGTATTACTAATTGTTCTTCATACAATGTCATTCAATAATTCTGAGCGTCTTCAATTTTTTCTCAGAAGATTTTTCTGTTCTAAAATGAAATTCTTGAAAGAGTATAAAGAGTTACACTCAGTATTCAAAAAGCAAACAAAAAATCCCTAAAAACTATCACAATGAAGTCCTCTGTTATGTTTCCAGTCTTTTCCTCAGGCTTCCCACAATTTCTCTTCCTTTGTTTTTAGTTGTTATTCCTGCTCACCAAAACTTATAATTTCAAGCATTCTTTATTACACTGCCAAGCTTTTGTGTAACCATGGTAAAACAGAGATGGTCATTTCCTACAGAAGATGTTTAGATTCCTTGGCAAATCCATTATGTTGAATTTAATTTGCAATTTCATTTTCCAGACATTTGATTTTTAACATTCCTTTATCCTGAAGAAGTTAGCATCTAACTTGAAGTAAGTTCAGGTATCAGAAATTTCTAAGGAAACTGCTGGTCTTTCTTGCTTGCCCTTTTTAATTCTCATAGAAAAAGGTACTCCTAAGTAAAATCCTACACAGTCATAAGCAAAAAGTGGTCTAGCATCATCTTAGTAAGGTCAATCAAATAGCTTTTGTCCCCTTTTCTTGTTTAAGTATTCTTGATTGGAATTATTATTAGTCCATTTTTCTTTTAGGCTGCAGGTGATATATATAGTTTGGTACAGTTCACATGTGAGGAAAGAATATCTTTTAGCTAGCCTCTGTGCATTATTATTATTATGAGTTATATTATCATTTGGGCATTTTCCACTTTTTTTTTTCCTTAAAAATACAAATATACTAGAGAGTGAGTTAAAGTGTTAGCTCTACAGTATCAGTCAAATATGGGTAACTACTATTATTGTTAAAAAAGCCTTTGTTTAAATATTACATACTAAGCTTAAGAGGACATCATAAGCTGTATTTCTATTCAACTCAGGAATACCAGAATGGATACAAGGTGATCCTATGCATTGATTTACTGAAATAATAAGTCTTCACAACTGTTCCATTGTGCTGCACCAAATTCAAATTACTCTTCTATTTGGAGAAACAGTCCTAAGTCCAGCATGAAACAGGGAAGATCAGATGGGTTTCTCTGCTCTGGTCTTCAGATTTTGGTAAGATTTTGTCCATGTTCCTTCCTCTATTTGTTATGGGATATGTGATTGCTCATTTATCACAAACTTAATTTTTTTTTCCTATTCAGGGCACACCTAGTTTAGAAAAGGCACAATAGTTTGGGTTTTGTCATATAAAATTGAAATTTTCACTTGATCCATTTTTTTGATCAAATTATTCTTTATTTTTTCTGATTGTGGGGAGACGAAATTATTCCACAATAACATGACAAATGTAACAGCTTAAAGGCTACATGTTTTCCAAAAGGAATTTATGAAAAATGAATGCATGTTAAGTTTATGCTATAATTTTCATGTATTACTCACAGATCATAGTCATCAGCTTGTGAACTACCACAGAAAAAATGTATGTGTAGAAAAAGGAAAGCCGTTACAGCAAAAGCCCGAGTGAGAGATATTCTTGTAATGGAATGAAACTGAGAGATTTTACTGGATTTTAGAAGTGCTGAAAGTGAGTATTTGAAGTTAAATTCCTTGCTAATATAATTCCAAAGGATTTAATGGGTTTCTGCAGATAATTTGTTTCTTAATCTACATAAGCACTTTCAGTAGGAATGGAACTAAATGACTAAAAAGTAATGAAACATTTTTAATACCTGCTAAAATTGCTTATACAACTTAGGTGTTAAATACTCGGGGTCACTTTCCATTTTGATTTTAAATGAAGATTTCAATGTATTTTAATTAAATATATTTTGAAGCCATATTCTGAAAAACAGGCATAATTTTTTGATGAAAGAAAAATTATTTAAACAAAAAGAAGACCCCTAAAATTTTTAATAAATGTCACACTAAAAAAAAAGAAAGAAAAGAAAGATAAGTCTGCCAAAATTATTTAGCCAGTCTTGGTGAAAAGGTTTTTCTTGGTTACCACAGTTTCCTGATACTGCACAGCATCTTCCAGTAGAGTAGACAAGTTGCACAGGAAGGCATGTTCCAGAATAAGTAGTAAGGGTCTGATGAACATAAAATACACTCCCTTATTTATTGGCACAATGCTGCAAGATACTGTATTTGCCTTACAGCTCAAGATGTTTTACATACTAAGGACTGTGTTTTTAAAATAATATATAAAATCTATGTGTGTACATACATGTGAACTAATTATACAAAACAGCACATTATTGATCAAGTTGTTTTTTTTTTCTTTGAATAAGATTTTAAGAAACAATATTACTTGACAAATCAGTGTGAAGACAGATAGTCAAATCACTCATTACTCTAATGATCCTTAACTCTTGTTACCTAGTGATAAGAAGATCTTCAGGGACTATTGTCAGCCAAGTTGTATACTAGCTATAGAAAATTCTGTGAGGTCCAGTTTACAGATCAATATGTACTCCTTTGTTATGGCTCTGAGTTAAGTGAATAAATTTATTGATTTGGAAAAATATGTGCTCATTCACATTCATACCGGTAATTGGATGCCAAATTGTCCAAGAGATAAGATGAGGTAACATGTAAACAAAGTATTTTATTTTAATGACTGCAAAAATGTTCAACACTTTTTCCCATGTTCAGTGATGAATTCAGGGCCTTAAAGAGAATTGTGCACAATTACTTCTTTTTTTCTATTTTATTGTGAGTATTGATTTCCAGGAGAAAAGAGGAGGAAGACTTGATACACTGAATTCAATTTTGATCCCAAATTCTGAGCTATTTTTTTCTACCAAAAAGAGGAACATTCATAAAAAAAACAGAATACAATACTGAAAAAGTAATGTTTATGTATGTACGTGTGCATTCATATACAGAGATGGAGAGTGAATGTACATCTAGTAGAGTCTTTAGATGATCATTGGAAAACAACATAGCTCTAAAACATTTCTGATTTGATTAATTTTTGGAAAAATATAATAGATTTGATATCTTACTTCCAGGATAAGGAAAGTTTGGTAATAACTTTAAAAAATAACTCTAATCATAATAGTAAAATCTGAAGAGGTAAGAGAAGAAAAATTCAGATGGGAATAAATTAAACCTAAAAAATATTTAATAACTGATGATTTTTGCACAAAAACCATGAAGTTTTAAATGACATAAACTATTTTACTTTACCATTGAATTATGGTACAAGATTACATAAATACTAGAAGATATGCTTCAAATGCTGGCACATAAAGTTAGCTGAGAAATCTACATGCAATAATTTTGCTTGTTTCTGTTTAATTAGTTTCCTGTAAGAGGGCAGAAAAAACACAGCAAAACAAAAACAAACAAAAAAATCCAAAACCAAAACAAAAATACGAATGCTAAAGAGAGAGAGAAATAATAGAGTGTTAATGAGATTCAAACAATAAAGTTGTGATGGACTGTGGATAAAAGAAAAAAGCCAGTTTCTCTGCATTTTCATCAGTGAGATCACAATTTTGAAGAGCACACCAGAGGGACACTCTTGTACTCTGCTTCTACAGTGAATGAAAAGAAACAAAATGAGCACTTTTATATTGAACATTTAGTGACAGATGATGCATCCTTTGAGATCAAAATTAGAACAACAAGGAAGTAGGTTCTTGCATAGTAAGAGAAGTGCTACAATATAACTCCAAGGAAAGACAGATATCCAAGTGTAATTATTGGCAACATTTATTAATACCTTAGAATCAAATTTTCTCATTTATAATTTTAAATCTGTTGTAATTTCAAGTGGTGAAGTATCTTTGTGCTTAAATTATTATGAAACAAGGATAGAAAACACAAATGGGGAAACGGGCTCCTTCTGCTATTCTTCCCTGCCTATCCCAGTTCATCCATGAAAAACATTCTGGATTTCACATGCATGGAAAAAACTCACTTTAATAAGGATATTGTGGCTGCAAAAAGGTAACAATTTGTTTAAAAATTAGTTGGTTAGTGTTTTCAGGAGTATAGTAAAACATGTAAACATTACATAATAGTTGTCAACAAATGAGGAAGATATTGTCGTATATTGAGAAAAACTCCATAGGTTCACAAGTACTGCTAGTAAAAATTCTACAAAATATATTGAACCAGTATTCCCAAGAAAAACAAAGTATTTGTAATTGAAAAAGTTAGATAAGGAAATAAGAGAATTATTTACCAATTCACTACAAAGAGGTCATACCTCTGTTCTGGAATGAACCATTGTGCCCAGTAATTTATGGATTATTTTATTTTGCCAACATCTTGCTAAAAACGACTTTTTTAAAAAATAAAGAAAAACAGATCTGAAAACTTGAAACACAGGTTGAAGAAATGGAGTAAAGAATAGTGAAGAACAGCACTAGTCAAAGCTCTGATATTAAGAAGGACATTAGGAAAAATCTAAACTTCAAAAGCAATACTGTGATTTTGACTTTCTTGTATAAAAGTGAAGAAGAGCTTTGAAAATGGCATAATTGTTTTTAATAAATGGCACTGCAAGAAACACTATTGGAATAACTATTTAGTTGACACATCTTCAAAATATCTGGAAACATGGACGGGAAAATATGGAAAGGGAAAATGGATATGAGAATGATATGAAACTTCTCTTACAGTAAGATGATTAGAGAAATTATTAACATATATTTTAGCTTTTTTAGTGTCTAAGGAATATAAAATGAAAAAGTCACTTCACCTATCATCAATGTAGTGCTGCTTCTGAGGTAAAATAAGGCTTCATTTTAACAATATAAGAAGTGTTATAAATCAATCATCTAATGACTTTGGCATGCAATCAAACACTTCACAGATGGAGTTGAAGGGAAATATTTCAAGTTTAAGAGGACGCCTATGTCTGAGACTAGGTGAAATTATTCAGAATTTGATGTCTCTGTGTAGCTGAATGGAAGGTTTCATTTATGTCAATATAATGGAGATTACTTTATCTCCCTGCCTTAAAAGCATATTGCAATAGTTCAATACAATCCCAAAGAAAATTGTAGCACATTACTTAGAAAGATGCTAACCTGACATTACTATCAGGTCTCAGCTTTAATTTAGTGTCTTTAGTTAAAGTTCTTGAAACCCTTTGATAACTAAACAGTTGCAGGTGCTATAGCAGTACAAGGTATTGGATAGTGAAATTATAGCTATGAATACTGAATTTTGACTGTGATTAACACACTTTTTCTATGGATTAAATATTTTTTGGTACCCTGAAAAAAGAAAAATAACAGGTTTAGTGTAAAGTCAAAAATATGTACCATTAATGCAAGGGTGAGGATGAACAGAAACTTTATTGCAAATAATTTTTATGGGAGACCAAGTTGTTCAGGTGTGTGCCACTCATAATGTGGAGATGAGAAAACGTGTATATATAATGGTGAAAAATACAAATATTTTTGCCATTTTAATTAATCAAAATTTTACAAAATGTTGCGGATTTTATCTCTGTATTGGCCATTCACTTAACAGTAGGATTTGATGGTCCTTGTGAGTCCTTTCCAATTCAAAGTATTCTGTGAATATTCTGTGAAGTAAAATTAAGTATTGATTGCAGTACTAGAGAACTAAGCTTCAGGCAAAAGGCACAAAGTTCCCAGATTTGCAACATGTTCTGTGAGGTATTATATACTTCTGAGAGATTATATCTTTATTCATATGTCTCATTTGAAAGATGGTCACTCTGGTGGTACAGTGAGTATCACTTGGCTTGCTTACTGGCTGACAGGGAAGTGTGCCACTAGCTGAATCACCCACACAGACGAGAAGGTTGCAAGAATGGAAATAGTAAATTAGGTTGACCTGCAAGAACTTCAAGAGCCAACTAGACTGTGAAAATAAGATTCATATGAATTACAATACATTGCTGATGACTTTCTGAAAGAACCTTAACAGCAGAGTTCCACTTGTTTAATTCAGTTGCTGTTATGACTGAGTAGAAAGTCTGAACTTGAGCTCTTTAAAGCTTTTCTTTTGCTGTTTCCTCGTGCTATATAACAATACTTAAAACTGTAAAAATTAAGGGAGATTGGGTCAAAAGGTTATTTTCTGTATGATTCTAATTAAAAAACCAAGTTTTTCTACTTAAAATGGCACCATAAATTTTCTGCATGAAAAAGGAAAACAGATTCCTTAGGTATTTTTAATTTGGAGTCCTGTTCCTCCCAAAGGGTATACTTACTAACTACATCTAAAACATTTTAAGCAGAAGGGTAGTCACTATGGAAACAAATTATATCAGTTTAATCAATTAAATTACATCTTGGTGATATAAAACTTCCCATTCTACACATCTTAATGGTTGCATTGGTATGTTCCTTTACAATCATGAGGAGAAAAGTAAACTCTTATTAATTTGAAGCACTTAGGTAAGAATATCAAGAAATAAAAATGTTTACTGTAGTAGCCATCTCTGAAAAAGTGCTCATAAGAAAATCCTATGTATCTTAAAAAAGGAAATGCCTGAAAATATAATGCTGAATGTTTGCACTTGTAATCAAATTACAATTAAACAACCTTGCTTAAACTACAATATTAACATAAATTGCTAGCACTGTACTGATAAAGAGATTTTCAAGTGATCATGAAAATAACCAGTATCCTATCTATAAAATAAAATGCCCTGGGAACTAATACAAAATTAATCACTAAAACATCTCTGGAAAAGAAAGGGGAGACCTGTGAAAGAGCCATATTTTTATGTGACATACTGGATGGACACTGATGTAATGATTCACAGCCTATCAATAAAAACCTTTCTCTAAACAATAAAGTGATGTCTACATTTCTATATATATGTGTGTATCACTATATATAACTTAAAGAGAGAAATGTATATATTACATGTATATTACTTCTAGTTGTTGAAAAACTTTGTACAGAAATATTGATCAGATTGATGATTTTTTTTTGAACCACCACACTGCTTAATGCAATTAAAGATGAAAAATGAATCAAACAACTCTTTTATTATTGTTTTGTGAGGGATTAGTTTAATAAGGTGAGTTAAGAACACATAGTACAGTTACATTTTCAGCAAACCAAATAGTAATTAAGAATGTCACGTGAAGAAAAGACTTTTTACCCTTTCACGTGGGTAAATTTGCACTCTGTTGCATTGTCTTAAGCATAAGCTTCAGGAAATGGAAACCCAGACCTTCTGCTTGCTCTGGTCCATATCAACACACACACACACACACACACACACACACACACACACAAACGCATGCATGCACGCATGCATGCATACATGCACACATACTTTCTTTCTGAGCTGGTAAGAATTCAGGCTACTGCTTGTATTATCTACTTTACCATGATTGATTAGCAAATGTTGCTGTTTCAAGCTCAGTGTATTTTTGTTTCACTAGTCTAGTTAAAAGCATTGCTCAACAGTAAATTATCCTGTCTGGAGGGAAAGAGGCTTAGAAAAATGAAGCCAGAGCTATTGCAATTATTTGTAGTGGTTCTTTTCCTCAGCAGCCTTAAAAAATATTTCAAAATTGACTAAAACTCATTCACCTCAAAGGTATCTCTTCATATAGATTAGAAGCAAATGACTTAGTTCCTACGAATTTTCATCATAAATATTACTTGTGGGTTTGAAATCCATTATAATGATTGCCCATTTTTTTTTTTTTTTCTGGAGAAAATCAGCTGAGTCAGATGAGTCCCCATTTGCTCAGATATTATGCCCATTTTCTTCTCAAGAGGACTCTCCAGAACTCCCCCAGAGAAACTGTCAAATCTACTAGAAAACAGGATTGTTTCACAATAAACTAGGAATTAGAATTACATGTGGGCAGTCCACTGATAACTACTGTCTGAGTCAGAAAAAACGGCACAAGAGCTTCCCCTCATTCCTTTTCCCAAGTACTTTCTTTCTTGTTGCTGTTTCAGAAGATGTTTTTGTAGTCACATTGGGAAGTTGCAAACACCCTGACTCAAGTCATATCCCCTTTACTTTCTGGAGTGCCTCATTCTAGGTCTGTTTCTGAAGAACCTTTTCAAAGAAACTGTTTCTCAGATGTTTTATAGCAGCTTCCTTCTTCTTTGTACTGCTGCTGTCGTTTTTGAAATGCAAATGGCTGCATTTTGAAACTATATTTCTACTTTCCATCTTTTAAAATTTCTTGAGTGTAGAATTGTATAATAATCTTTGTTAATTTAGTTCCTATATATTTCTTAATTTTATTTATATTTAGTATAATTTAATACTCAAATACTACTATGAAATAACATATTTATAAATTATTACCACCTGTCCCAGGATCATATCAGTAGTAAATTTAACAATGATGCTTTCATAATTCTATAGAAAAAGATCCAGAATTTGCTCTGTTAAACTTTATGGATTTATTCATTTGCTGCTGAAACACTGGCAAGGCTGAAAATGAGGAATATTTCTATTATATTGACCACCCCATGGCTCTATACTTCTCACATAGAACAAGAGATGGAACTAAAAACTGAAATCCCCCTTATGTTTTTCCCCAGTATCTCCCTGGTAGCTTCACCTCAGTTTTTCATATATTGGTGGTGTTGCTTGTAAATCTGCTGCACCTAAAGGAGACAAAATATACATTTAATCTTCTTACCCATAGCATTGTGGCATACTTCACACACGGAAAGTTACTCATAAGCTGTTTGCATCTTCACTAAATTTCTGAAATTCCAATATACTTTTACTTTTTTTGTTAAATATATGTTTTAGTTAGGAGTACTATAAATTATCTGGCACCCCACCTAACGATAAATTTAACACTTGTAAGTGGATAATGAACAGTAGATGCTATAGGGAATGGACAGGCAAATGAATCAATTTCTTGTTTTTCAATGTAGTGTAGTCTATAGACTATATTTAATATATTTTGTATAATAATTCTGTCAGGTCAAAAGATACTTCACCAATCTACATTTGTTTTAGCAGTTTTTCCCAATAGTTCCTTATTAATGACTTTTTTCCCCAGATATAGTCTGGCTATCAAAACTCATTTTCTCTGATTAACCATTTTAGCTTCAATGCTCTTACAAGTTTTCAAAGTGTCTCATTTTAGGCTAAATTTCTGGATATACAGGATTTCAAAATTGCAATATTATCGAGCTAGGCAGATACCTTGCAATCTAAGTGGCACTGGACAGTCAGTTCTACTGTTATCTGTTTTTACCTTTTCCTTTCCTGATCTTTCTCACTTTAAAAAAAGTAGTACAGCACTGGTTTTGGTTTTTTGTTTAACCTGCATTCCTCTTGGGAACATTTCATGGCTCTGCTGGAGCTTTGTTTGGTGTTCTTACTTTAAGCTCACTGACGTACTTGTTTGTTTTCTTTGTGTTGTTGACAATACTTTTTATTTTTGGCGTACCAACAACACATTTAGATGTCAGATTATTCAGCAATTTGCAGGATATGTTCCTGAAATGGAACATGTAATATTTAAAAGAGACAGCCCAAAACAGAACCGGAAAATACGATACACATATATAAAAGAACAAATCTTATTCCCACTCTCCAATGTTTTAGCTAGTATTCCTGAAAAATAGAGACACCATTTATTACTAATATTCATTCCATTTGGCTTTATTTATTTCCCTTTTTGCAAAGCTCGGAGTTTTGAACATGATTTTTGGCATATGGCTTGCAAATTTTAAAATGCCGTTGTAGTAAATTTTTGGTCAGTGATCATTCCAGCAATCAGATTTCAATAACCAGTTCAAGTTACATCAGGCTAATTTCAATTCTGTCAATTCATTATATTCCATATGTTTCAAGTCCACTTTTTCCCAAAGTTCACTTACTCTCACTGCATTCTTTCTGATATTTGCTCTGTTCTATTGCACATACTAAATTGTCACAATGGATAAATCTTAAAAGAAAAGTAAATATGTTAATAAAAATTAGCAGTGAAAAAAGAAATTGCAATCCTAAATTTGAAAAATAGGTACTGGCCTCATTGAAAAATTATTACATTATGTTTAAAAATTCTAATGGTTAAAAAATAGCAAAATTCCTTTAATTAGTTTTCATTTTGGTTTTGGTTTGTTGGGTTTTTTTTCTAAGCAGTGAACTACTTGCTTTTATGCTGATCTTACAATCCAAATATGTAAAGAATGATGTTTTATCCAACAAGGGTCTTCCAGGACATATTCCTACTTCTGCAGTACATTCTAGTTTTAGGAAAAACCCTGAACAATGTTTCTGATCTTTTACAGAGTGACATGGGTTGGCTATACTCACAGTTCACTCCATTACTTCAAATACATCATTTGCAGCACTTACTGTGGAGTGTTTGGATTTGAATCATGAATTTCATGACAGAATTTTAGCTGAAGAAATGCATGATGCAAGCTACTTTTCCATAAAAACAATTTCCAATACCTTCTTCATGACCTTGCTCCTCTTTCTGTTTCTGTTGGACAATTTTTGCAACTCTGCTTGCTACAACTTTCTGGTGATTCTATGCTAGTTCAAGACAACAGGACATACTGTAAATATCCTTATTCACTGACCCACTCCAAATGTCAGCAAATACAGCTATTTTAAATGTGTTACCCAGCAGCATTTGCTTTAATGGGCATTCTGCAACAGCATTGCTGCAAAATGAAAAATTTTTCCTCGTGCAAAGGGTCACATTTTTGCAAGCAGACTCAAAATAGATAGAACATAATTTCAGCTCAGGGATAAATGTCTTTTCTTTATTCCTGAAGAGTTTGAAGTTCAGGAGTGCCAGACTAAGGCTTTAAATTTAAGTGTTGTCCCTTTTCTATAAATAAAAGAATTATGCTGGTTTAATGAAGGAGCAAAGTTTTAAAACATCTCTGTTTACTGATGTGCAAAAAAATTTTCATAATTACAACTACTGGGTAAGTTTTTTTCCTATTCTTTCATTTTAGTGAATGATAAGGTAATTCATACTTTTGCAATTTACATATTTAGCTGAGTTTACAACTGCCAGTGTTGTGACTATTCTTATTTTAGTCTTCAGTGATGAATTCATCTTGGAATCTTTATTTTGGGAAGGGTGGGACTGGGAAGAGAGAAGTAGTGTGTTTTAGGGTTGGGGAGAAGCAGAAGCAGATGTCAGTTCTGTGCCTTGGCTGATAGATTTTCATCCTCCCCTTGCTGAATATTCTAAAACTATATTCTTGATAGCAATGTTTGTGTATTTCACCCCTGAATTGTGCCTTAGTATTTTGATGTTTCAAGTACAAAACAAATTAGGTGACATTTGTCCATTCATAATTTGGTGAGGATGAAATTCTCTACAAGGTTTACAGCTGGATCGAGGCTTATTCTCCACTAAGGTATCACACAGACTTTATTCTAGCTTGCTTGAAAGTCTTCTTGCAAAACTCTACCTTCCATTTCTAAATAGAAATTATGTATTTCTACATAATAGAAATTTGTATTTCTATTTTTTGTATTTGTATGTGATTTTGTTTGTTTTGTTTGTTTATTGTTTTTTCCCCCACTAAAGCCCAACATGCAGTATGAATATCCACAGGGTTCTGCTTCTTTAAATCCAATGGACAGAACAATGTTCCTCTGTGAAGTCAGTCTTACTCAACCTGAATTATATTAACAATGCTGCTGGTATGCCGAGCATGTGGATGAGGTGGTGCTACACTGTATTTTTCCATCTGTAAGAAGAAACAGGAAGAGTGTTTATCTCAGAGTATGATGTATATTTCAAGATATTTGGCTTGTCCCCCTACATTACACTGCTGCGTATCATTTCTCCAGATGTCCCATTTTTCTTCTTTTTTTGTTTTATTTCTACTGTATTTTCATAAATCAAAGTATCAGACTCAGTTTCAGAAATCATACTCTTTACCATATAGCTCAAGGACTTATGAAAGTCAGATATACAGACTACTGATGTAAGATGTTTCTCATCACAGAAGGCTTTAACCCCTGAAAGAGATTTCTAGTATCTTAAAAGTCTTAATTTTCAAGGCATTTAGAAACTTTTCCTAATCATAGATCTAGCAACTTGCTAATATTTGTAGTTATATTTATTGTTATTTATTATTACATGGTCACTGGGGTGATTTTATTGTCATCTCAAGTTAATGTCTCTTCTAGTTTAATTCCTCTCTAAAGATGTTAAAAAATTTATAAAGATCCCTTATTGGAATGTCATGACATACATATATATATGTTTATTTTATGCCTTGATAAAAGAAAGAATTTCTTTTGAATTTTAGCTTGCTGTCATCTTCAGAATTAAGCATTATGCACTAAGCATTATGGTCTGAACAGACAATATAACATATATGCATTAATATAACCCAGTCATCTTCTTCATTAAGAAGATCTGTGGTATCCTGTCTGTGAACATTTGGAAATTGTGGTGTCTCTAATATACTTGATAACTGATGAAATTTTAAGCACAAGTATTTCAACTTTAAAAAAAAGTGCTAACAGATTATTATAAATACTGGTTAAAATTTATTCATATAGAAAATTTGTTGAGGGCCTTCAGGAAACAGCAACAATAAAGAATTAAAGATATGGTCCAATATAATCATTATTAAAGCCCTAGAGCCTGCTCCCAAATCTAGTACCATAATATGTACCTAAACATATGGAATTTAGGTTTTGTTTCTCCAGGAGATATGGTTAATATGGCATATTTGCAATTTACACTTACCTTTGCAATTGTGCAGGTTGTGTCTAACTATTTCTAAAGTAAAAGGTCTAGACAAAGAATCTAGGAGCTGACCCAAATTGCCTCAACTATATATTTCTCAAAGATGATACTGAGTTCTGCTGAGGTCCAACACAAGCATCAGACATGGTTAACGTGATCAAAAAGGGAAAATCCTATCTAATTTGATATCTTTGTACGATAAGACATCACTGTCCTGTTGGTGGATGAAGGGAGCAGAGTGATGAATGTATTTCATCTGGATTTACGTAATGTTTTTGATATTGTCTGTCAGAGTAGTCTTCTGAACAAGTTTTCCCCCTCTGAAGAACTGGCTGCATCTGACCAGAAACTAGCCAATGGTGTTTCTGAAGCCTTAACTTAGGGAAATGTTCTGTTCAATGTTTTTATAAATGGTCTATATGCAAAACCTGAAGGCTCCATCATCAAGTTTATCAATGACACTTGAGAGTTATTAATTACCTGAGAGTTGCTTAAGAGACAGGAGTCTTTGCAGAGAGAGCAAGGTAGATCATCAATGACATGAAATTTAATAAGAGTAACTGTCAGATTCTGCATTTGAGACAGAGTAACACTGAATACAAGTTTAAACTGGGAGAGGATCTGCTAGAGAGACGCCCTGGGGTTATCAAATGCTGTGTTACCAGCTGATCAAAAGAATTGATTGTATTCAGTGTTGGTGTGGCTTCATCTTGAGTACTGTATTTATGTGGTTCTGGGTCTCACAATTTAAGAATGTCAAGGTCCTTGAATGCATTTGGAGAAGTGCAACAAAGCTGGTGAAAGCACTGGAAAGCATGTCCTGTGAGAAGTGACTAAGTCTAATCACTTGCTCTTGTCTAGTTTGGGGAAAAGGAGCCTGAGAGGCGACATCTTTGCTCTCTGCATCTTCCTGAGAAAGGAAAATGAAAAGATGCTGATCTCTTCTCCCTGTATCCAGGCACAGTACCCATGAGAGGATCAGACTTGACATTAGGAATCATCAAGGGAGACATAATACACTGGAAAAGGTTTCATAGAGAGGCGGTTGATGGCCAAGGCTTATCAGAGTTCAAAAGGTATTTGCACAATGCCCTTCAAAACATGCTTTAAATTTGATCAGTCTTGAAGTGATCAGGCAGCTGGAGCAGATGATAATTGTAGCTCTGGAGCTATTCTATTCTATTCTATTCTATTCCAACTTTAACCCAACAGGGTAATGTCAAGTCAAAACAGGGGGCCCTCAGCAGGGCAGGCTGTCTAAGAAGTGTTTAAAGAGTAATTAGGTATAAGTAAAGCTACAGACATTCAATTCTTCTTCAAGACTTCTATGTTGCTTATCCAGGAACACTGTGATAGAACACTGATGGAAAAATTCTATCATTTTTTCCAAGACTACAAGGAGGTCTACTGTATTCTCATATTCTGTCTAATAAAAACTTCACAAAGAAAGGGGTTCAATGGATGTATTTAGTTATCTGAATGACCAGTGCACAAATCAAAGGTCCAAACTTGCAACAGAAATAGCTGAAATCATTTTTCTGGGTGGGAAATAAAATGAGGAGTGTAGTAGAGCTGACCTTGGCCAGATGCCAGGTACTGACAAAAGCCACTCCCTTGCTCCCCCCTGCAAGGTTCATGGGTTGACATAATGGCTTGGAGAGTTCACTCATCAATTACCATGAACAGCAAAACAGGCTTGGCTTAGAGATATGAAGTAAACTTATTGCTAACAAAATCAGAGCAGGATAATGAAATGTAATGAGAAGCAAAGTAAGCCCTTAACAACACTTTCCTCCCACCCCTCCCTCCTTCCAGATCTACCTTCTACCCTGGCAGCACAGGGAGACCGGGCACAGAGGTTATGGTCTTTCATCACCTGTGGCTTCTCCTGCACCTCAGGGAGAAGAGTCTTTCCCCTGCTGCACCACAGGGTCCCTCCTGTGGGAGACAGCTCACTGAGAGCTTCTCCAGCCTGAGTCCATTCCGCCGACAACAGTCTTCCTCAAATTGCTGCAGCATAGGTCACTCTTCCATGGGTGCAATCATTTCAGAAGTTGCTCCAGGATCGGAGCAGGGCCACTCTCTCCATAGGCCTCCCACAGGGTCACAGCCTCCTCTCAGACATCTAACTGCTCCAGCATGAGGCTCCTCCACAGGCTGCAGGTGGATCTTTTCATCCCTGTGGACCTCCGAGGGGTGCTGAGGCACAGCTGCCTCACCATGGTCTGCAGGTGAATCTCAGCTCTAGTTCAGCCTGTAGCACCTCCTGTCCCTCCTTCTGCACTGTCCTTGGTGTCTGCAAAGTTGTTCCTCTCACCTGTTCTCACTCTGGTCTTTTCAGGTCCCAATTTCAAAAGCACAACAACTATTTGCATACTTTTCTTCCTAAACCTGTTATCACAGAGGCATTACCACTATTTCCAGTAGGCTCAGACTTGGCCAGCAGCATGTCCCTCCTTGGAGCCACCAGGTATTGGCTCTGCTGGATATGAAAAATCTTCTAGCAGCTTCGTACAGAAGCCACCACTGTAGCCTCCCTGCTATCAAAACCAGTAGGCATGCAAAGCCAATACGACAAGAAAGGAAAGGCTTGAGACAGACTTTAATGTGGTGGGATTGCTACTGCTATGACACAAAGACTCTCTTCAAAATTGAAGTCTTCTTCCTGCTTTCATGTTTAGCATTTATAAGTACATATCAAATTAATATGTATGAAAATAGGAGCTTACAGTTTCTTCAGCATATTACAAAACATATTATTGTAAAGGTAGTAGGCTGCTTTTTTGCTATGCTTGGGTAAGGACAAATAAAAAGTATTGTGCCATATGGGTACTGCTGTTAAATTTGGACTCACAAAATAACAGAAAAAAGTATAAAAGGAAGGAGTTTTTTCACATATGAATAGCTAAGAGCTATATCCCAACTTCCAACAGGAATATGCATTTTATCAATTTTTTCTGAACCTGGCTAGGTGGAGAAAAAAATATATGCAATGACATCAATTTTTTTTTGGTCTCTCCTATTGTACTCTTTGCATCTTGGATAGAAAATAAAATGAGTAATACTCATAACTCAAAATTAACTGACAAAGTCAGCATTACTATGGCATGTAGTATAGCTAACTAACTAAATAATAATGCTAAATATTTCCACAAACATGTAAGACCCTCCTAGAACTGAAAGTTTAAAAGGAGGCATAAACAGTAAGATGAATTAAGAGAATGTATTGCTGTCTTTTTTTTATTATTATTATTTTTTCTTGTCTGAGGTTCAAATGTGTTTTCAAGGGTAGAATAGGCAATATGATATAGAAAATACACTTTCAAGCCTCTGCCTCAGAATTTGTCATTATAAATTTCTGTGCTATTTACATTTCTTAATGTTTTATTTTTAAGTGGTTAGTGATTTAAGCTACCTGAACCAGTAATTTACCTAAGAAAAATTTGCAGCACGTTTCCTGCAGTGAATCAAGAGAAAAAGGAAAAAATATAGTAGAAAGTAAAAAGGCATTTCAAGCATCTTATTTCCTTGCTCTAACATTTTGAAGGCAATCACAGAACATTTGCATAACTACTGTAACTCCTAATACATTTGAATTACTTCTCTGTCACAATTCAGACTGAATGAATATTTTTAATGTAAAATTTAAAAAAAATTTATTTTAAATGTGTTTTTTCAGCACTTCTGTTGAAAGCATTAGAGTGCTACTGCCAACATTCCCCTGCCCCTCTCTACCTACTGTTTGAATGGGAGGTATAAGGAGTAAGAGTACTCTCAAGTTTTTTTCCACTCCAATTTCAGGAGTAGTACAGCTTGAATTAAAATGTGACACAGTTTTAGAAGGAGCAGCATCCAAAAGAAAGAGTCTTTGGGCAGAGGAAGATGAGTGACAATTAAAACATTCATTATTAATATTTTGGGTTTTTTTCTTTAAAGGACGGGTAGAGAGACTATATTTACAAAGGTGAATAGAGTGGAAATTCACTATTCAAAGTGTCTTTTCTCTGTGGCTTGTCTGATTTTGAGAATCCATGTTGCTTAGTCTAAAATGTAAACTCCTTGTGGCTTCCCTGCTCTATGCAAGAGCCACTGTTTAGCTGAAAGTCACCCTAAACTGAGCTAAAACTTAGTTTAGATTCTGTAAAATCTACTTACAGTGTTTCAGGGAGGGTCATTATTTTTTAGAATAATGTAGAATAAACAATAGTCTGTAACTCTTATAGTGCTGAGGTGCTTACAGTAAAATCTGTGAGATTTATAATCTGTTTAATAAACACACACAATTATCTTTTGTGTGTGTTTTTGAGCATCATACTGATTATGTGCCTGAAAGCCCTGGGACTTTTGACAGTCAAAGATATTTTAAAGTCTGCAAGTGTCAGAAGAACATCGTTTAGGTTCAGTTAAAACAAGAGTACATGGTAAAATATGCATAAAGGTGTACATGCTGGTACACAAGGGATGCTTATTTCAAAATGGATGGAATATGTGAAGGCTCTTGGCTGGCAGAGACATGCAAGGTGCTTTACAAAAATGACATGCATGTGGTCTGTTGGGTAATATAGGTCAGATAACTCTCTTGGTTTATTGAGTATTCCAGTGCACTTTGGTTCTGAGGACAGATAGAGGCATGTTAAGCTTGCCAGATGTAAGGCACAGCCAGGACTGTAATGAGAGCTGGGAGCAGAAGTGCATGTGAAAATGAGAGAGCATTTGTATTTTGGGAGGAAGAGAAAGTAAGGAAAAGGAAAATGGGGTAATGCTGTCTACTTACAGAAAATAACAGGAAAGAGTACACTTATCTGCTACACAGGAAACATAAGATAACTATAAATTATTACGTGAGAATGACTGCATTATTTTCTGGACTAATATTTTCTGGACACTAGAAGGATGTCCCACTTCCACCCACAGAAACACATGAATGAGTGTCCAAGTTCACATTTACAACACCCAATCTCCCACCCATGCACCATTTAAAGTAGGGAATATATCTAAATATTTGCTCACTTTAGAGCCCATCATGCTACTCCTTATAGAATTCCAAATATTGTGAATATCTGAATTTCTGTTCTTGCTCCTGCCTTTTGTCTATCATCTGACACTGGTATTTGTCTAGCACAAGACCCAAAAGACCCCAGTGTGTTGGATTCAGGTCTTTTTTTCTAAGACTCTCCAACATATTAAGCAGCCATCAAAGACACAGCTATGTCACAGGACAAAGCATAGGTATTTCTGACAAACAGGCTTTGTGCAAAACTGTAAAACAAAATCTTTCTTACTGCATGTAAGAAAAGCAGACATTCAGACACTGCCAACATAGCTAAATGTTATTTCTGTGTCAGTTTCTTAATGATGACAGAAAATCACTGGGGTTTAGCAGTGAATTTTATAAAGTATCTGACATTTCTCTAATATAGATAGCTTCCTCTTTGGAATTGTGTAGTATGTCCCTGTTCAGCTTGCGGTCACTATTAAGAAAACCCCAACTATTCTGTGTACCATGATAACACAGTCATTCTCCTTAAAAAAATACCTATTTTCACTAGCTTCTTATTGTAGCAGGTTCCCTTGGTTCTAAAAGTTACCAGAGATATCTTTTTTGAGAGTTTTCAAACAACTGCCATTTTTACAGTACACCATGATTCACCTCTCTTGATCCAATCTGCTTTCTGAATGTTCATCTGACTGCATAACTGCTAAGATCTAGTAAATGAATGAGCTATTTTTATGTACATTTGAAATGCCGTGATTTAAGAACTCTTAAGTGGGAGACTCTCTCAAATTAACTATTTTTCAAGACCCAGCTGTGACTATCCCTACATTTTTTGAATAGTCTGACAAAAATTCTCTAGGTTTGTCTTTTACTAAGCCAGGATTCATGCAGGAAAATAAAGCCACAGCAAGGTAGATATGAAATACATATTGAAGAATTTACCTGTCTCCTCTATATTAGGAAAATTGTAATAAAGCATAAATGGAAATAAACAACAATCTCCCTTTTGAAATAGGGTATATAAAAATGTTTCAAACATTTAATTTGTTCTTTCAGTGCAAATTAAAGGCAGTCTTTACGGAAGTTAAATCAAAAATTCTGACAGTACTTGGTGTTGACTGGTGACCAAGGCAAAATAATTGCTATCTTCCTTCTGCTTCTGAGGATGAGTTAGCAAATATAAACTTAACTATATATTTCACAGACATCAAACTGTATTTATATATATCCAAATGTCTCAGTGACATGTTGCCATGGTCTAAGCCCAGCTAGCAACTAAGTACCACCCAGACGCTCTCTCACTGCCCCTCCACACAAATAAGTTGCATTCTTATTAGAGCATATGTTGTAACATATAAAATAATCAAAAGAATTGCAAGGTAGGGGTACTGAAAAATTCTCTTGATTTTGTTGACAAGAAGGGAGTGATACTGGTACCCTGTTGTTCAGCAGTGGTACCTGTTTCTAAACAAATCCTTATGTATTTTGATCTACTCTTCCTTGGTAAATCATTAGCGGAAACTTGATTTCAACCTTTATAAATTTTATTTGAATAAAGCTTTCTTTCATTCATCTCAGTCTAGTAATGAATTAATTATGAATTGCATAAAATTAACTGTATTCTGGACTTAAGTTATCAAAGGCTTATACACAATTCAGTTTGGGTTTTTTCCTGTGGCAATTACTCCCTTCTAGAGAGCAATACTGTGCACAGGAAAGGGTCTTCAGCTATATTGGTGAACCAGTGAATGCAGGATAAAGAATTAACCTGTCAGAAAAGGAAAACAGCAGCAAAAAAATGTCCACGATGCCATTGTATTTGCTATGCTGGCTCAATATATTCTTATTCCAGACTACATTGACCTTACTGAAGAATGATCTTCACCAGTTTCTATGACACTTTGCCAGGTCTGAGCCTTAACTGGGGAGGAGGATGCTGCTGATTTAAATTCCAGAATATTCAGTCAGTCTGCTTCATTCTGCATTACCCTGCATGTACTGTATCTAATCTGTTACTTTGGAAGGGCCTGCAGCTGCTGTTAAGTGATTTATCTCAAGTAACCTCTGTGCCATGACAGCTCTGAGATACTAGATGGTCCCAGCAGTGATAAGAGCAGCCACACTCAGCACAAAGTGCACAACTGCATATTCATGTCAGACTGGGGTTTGCCAAATAAAATCTGCAGTGCTGTGATTAATCAGACAATTTCTTTTCATACACAAAATTCATTAAGAGAACAATGAATTGTGTACTTTCTTGGGGTAACACAAATGTTATTTCTTAAATTGCATAAATTTATAAGACATATAGAAAAAGAGAGAAAAATTTCCTTTTTTTGATTAAACATATTGTTATTCAAATGCATATCCTTGTACTAGAAAAATTGATCACATCTTATTTTACAGCCTTGAGCTATATCCTAACACCAACAATGTGAAACAAAGCATTATTGGTTGATATCCCAGAGATCCATTATGGTTGAATATATTATTTCACACAACACAGTTATTTTTTGTGTATTTCGTATGTTCATGACCACATTAAAATAACCTTTATAGCATTAAAAAAATCCTTCCGAAGTTCTTAATCAAATAAAAATAAATGCAACATATGTTTAAAAGGGACATGATGATAAAAAGATATTAAAAAATTCCTGAATTACATTCTAAAAGAAAAAAAAAATTAACAGTTTTCAATATGTTTGAATTCCCAAAGGACAGAATTTTTTTTGGCTGAGTTGAAACAGGTGTAAGGGATGTCTTATGGCTGACTTTACTTCAGCAAATGAACCTCCAAGAATCAGCTTTCCCCTCAACTAAAAGTACTAAACCTAGTAGTGTATCTGTTCCATCAAAACTAAGTAGACCTGTCCAGGTTTCTGACAAAACATCCTTGCAACCTTAAATGTCAAATTATGCTGTACTTTGTGTCAATGGATTTAATAGCATTTACAAATTAGCTGAAATTATACTGAAGTTTTTCCAGGAATCATTTGAAGTCTGAACTGATATTTAGGCTACAGAAAAAATATACATTTTGCCTTTTACTGAGCATCAGATCTCCCTGCTTTCTGACTTCACTGATGAGTGTATTGGCTTTTGGTGAGTGCATGGCAAGGTTTTGGTGGCAAGGTGGCAGAGGTGGCTTTTGTGACTTCTCATAAAAAGCTTACACTGTCTAACAGAGACAGCGCTGGCTGGCTACCAATACTACGGTTTAAGAAGGGGGGAAAATTGCTGTGAAGCAGCAGCTGAAAATGAGGTGTGAGAATATATGTGAGACAAACAGCTCTGCAGACACCAAGGTCAGTGCAGAAGGAGGGGGGAAGAGGTGCCCCAGGCACTGGAGCTGAGATTTCCCTGCAGCTGTGCTGAAGATTCCCCTTTGCTGAAGACCGTGGTGAGGAAGGATGTGCCCCCTTCAGTCCATGGAATTCCATGTGGGGGCAGATATGCGCCTGAAACAGGTGGAGGAACCCCATGCTGGAGCAACAGAACAGGCTGATACCCGGTGGAAAGACCACACTGGAGAAGGTTTGCTGGCAGGACTTGCAATTCTGCAAGGGGTTCACACTAGAGCAGTCTGTTCCTGAAGGACTGAATCCTGTGGAAAAACTCCTACAATAAAGCAATTCCTGGAAGACTGCCTGCTGTGGGTGGAACCTGCACAGGAGAAGGGGGAGAATGTGAGGAAGAAGCAGCACCAGGGCCAATGAACTGAGTGTAACCTCCATTGCCTATCCCCCTGTGCCACTGTAGAAATAGAAATTAGTGAAATTGAGAGTGAAATTGAGCTTGAGAAGAAGAGATGGGGAGAGGAGGAATGTTTTTAGATTTGTTTTTACTTCTAATTACCCTTCTCTGGCAATAAATTTAATTAATTTTTGCAAGTCAAATCTGTTGTACTTGTGACAGTAACTGGTGAATGATCTTTTCCTGGCCTTATTGTGAATTTTTGTTTTATTTTCTCTCTCCCCTGTCCAGCTTAGGATGGGGAATGATAGAGCAGTTTAAAGGACATTTGCCCTCCAGCCAAGGTCAACCAACCACAATGTCTTAAGCAAAAATTCTGAAATAGGAAACTTTAAGTTTTTAGTAAAAGTTTAGTACAAACCTATGGTCAGATTCAGTGAGGTGGTTGTACCCATTGGTACAGCAATAACTTTAAATCTGAAATACTAAGACAATGAATCAGAGTTCACAGATGTCTATAGGCTTTCTTAATTGATAATGGAGAAAAACCATACCTATCAAGACAGCCAATGCATTCAGTGAAGGATATAACTCCAAGTAAAGAAAAATGTGTGTTTAAAATTCTGTTGCTATCCTGAATTTAAGCATCTCCTACAGTAAGCATCTACATGAAAACAGAATTTGCACCTTAAATATGCCTTTTTTTAAGGTATATGAGACAAATGTCTCAGGTACTGTGTGAATCAGTTGCCTCAAAACTTTTGTGTGTCTAGATCTCAGTTTTCAAATGTATCAGTATACAAATTCTATTCTGCATCAGTTTGTTTGCAGTGATGAATATTTTTGTCACAGGATTGTGAAGATATATATTTTTCTCTTTGGTCTTTCAGTTTAAAAATGCTGCAGATTATTTACCTCATTCTTATAAATGTGTATATTCAAAAATTGTGATAAATTATTTCATCTCTTTCAACAGCAGTTGCAGCAAAGCAGTTGCAGCACTTATGCATAAATCCAATTGTTAAAATGATGGAACCCTACATGCATATTTCAACAAATTAACTGCATACTTTATTGGCATCTAAAGTGCTCCCTCAATGAAAGCATTTTTTGAAATTAAGGTGTTTTAGCTGTGGCAGGCTGAAATTTCCTTTTCTGTCATCCTTATGTCAACATCAATTTTTTTTTTTGTCTGGCAGAATTACGTATATAGCAATCATGAATGTTAATTTTCAAGTTAGGTTGAACAAAACTGCAGAAAGAAAAAACAGTAAGTAAATAGCACTGCATAGAAAGTGTTCTGGTTTGAATGTCTGATTTCTAAAAGGTTTCATGCCAGACATCTGTGGTTCAATCTCTGTAGATGTCCTACTAGTACAGGACCCTTGTCAAGTTTGTTTGTGTGCATTTAGGTGATGAATGCTTAAATGGACAATTTCAGTATTGCCTGGTAGTGGTAAAAAAGACTAAGTTTACTTGTTGTTTTTGAATCTGTCAAAAGACACTAGATATCAATACAAATTGCAGTATCATTTCTTTCTATGTATACATGCCTCTAAAGTTTAGCTGCAGTGAATTGTTGTAAAGATGCTCTGCCATAAATTATAGCTGACAGTGGAAGTGATTAAGGCACATAGTTTGATTGCATGCATTAATCTCTGCAACTTTCATCAAGTCTAATTTAATTATACACAGGTAAAAGTTTCTTTTTAATTTATTAGCTTTGTCAGTATCAGTTGCACTGTATGCTATTCCTTGCAAAAGGTGAAACCCAGCAACATCTATGGAAAAATCAGACATTGAAAGCAAAAAAAAAAAGTTAAGTGTTGCAGCCCTGAAGTGTACAGTAATAATGCTAAACTCACATATGAAATGAGACTATATATTTAATTAGAAAGAACTGACAGATGTCTTGATTGAGACCAGCACTTTTCCAGGAAAAAAAACTTTTGAGAAGGCTTAATAATTTTCAGAATCTTGAAACAGCTGCTGTTGTTAGAATACCATGCTCAGGTGTCATCAAACATACATATTTATACATTTTTAACTGATATTATGCCACTATTTGGACCTGGATATTTGTTGCTTATCTGACAGTAATCATGAACACGGATGTTAATTTTAATAACTAGTATTAAGACCCAAATATTCAGCATGGTCATCATTTTAGGTCTCATATACATGCTCTGCATGTTATCTTGAATTTTCTTTGTAATGCAGATCAGACATTCTGAGAAATTTTGTATAACAGAAATGCCTGTTCCAGAACTCTATTGCATTTATAGACAGTAATATTTGCAAGACTACTCAGAAACATTGTCCAGTCAGTATTTTGAATTTAATATTACACTGTGTCATAAAGATCCGTGTCTTTTACTTAACAAATCTCTAAGCAAAAGTAAGATTGTAGGGGTTTGGGGTTTGGAGAGTGTGTAAGGGGGTTTTTGGTGTTTTTGTTTGTTTGTTTGTTTGTTGGGTTTTTTCCTTCCTTTTTAATTTTTATTTTGATTTTGATATTTTTTCTTTGTTTTGATTTGAGTTTTTTGTTGCTTTGTTTTTGGTGGTTTGTTTTTTTGTTTCCCTATGCATTCTATTCTTCTAATAACATAGAGATAAAAGAGATTTGCATGTTATGTTATTAAAATGCTTTTTAATTGTGGTTAAAACATTAGGAAGAAGTTTGATTTATGTTATCAATTGTTTCCACAATCACATGGAAAAAACAACGGAAAAAAAATCATTGGGTACCAGTATGTGATTAACTGTGAATATCTAAGAGCCAAACTCTGTTTCCTATATGCCAATTAATAAAATTTTTTACTGTGAAATTCCCCAAATAAATGTATTGCTGACAGAGGAATTATCTTTTTTTTTTTTTTTTACATAACTCAAGAATTTTTAGTGCTTACTGGCCCTTAAATATTGCACAGTAAACCATTTCAAACAAATATCATGTTGAAAAGATACACAAGGGAAATAAAAGTCTCCCTAAATTGCACAGTACATGCAATTATTATTAAACTCGTTTAGTGAAACATGAAAATAAACTGCTTACTCGTGTCAAATGGATTTAATTACTGCACTAGCTGTCAGATAAAAAACAGCATTCCTATGATGTAAATATGTTAAACTACATGGCTATAAATCTAAGAAAATATTTTTTAATATAGTGTATGCACGTTATTACTGTTGATAAGCAGTTAAGCACAGTAGCTCCCAATCTCTGGGAAAAAAAGTACAACTAATTGGGACCTGCAAAAGAGTGCATTCTATGGCATGCCAAACCTCATAAAAGAATATATGGCATGATTCTAGAGTAACGCACACACAAGGGCTGGAGAGAAGCTTTCAGTATGAAAACTGCATACAAACCATATGATGTACCCAGCAAGTAGCAGAGTGACATGTCTATATTTTATTGTTTCTTTCTTTGATCTTTTTTTTCTTTAATAAAGACCTTATGCCATGGAGTTTAGTCTAAAAATATTATTACTTTCCATGAGGGTGATGAGCATTTTGCCTGACCAAGTGGGAAAAGAGTAGTTCAGGAGGGAGGAGGACAGGCTATTCCACTGCTGCAGCTCAGATGGCAAATCCCAGGCTAAGTGGAAATACAGAGAAAGGTGCTGTGGGGGCAACAAGAATTCATATTGGACAGCCAAATTAAAGAAAATGTTCATCAAGGTCAAAAAAGTCATTTTTCCTCTGTTACATAGGAAGAGAATCCATAAGTTCAGAACAAGATAGAAAGTGCAAAATGGATAAAATCAGTGAACAGGCATGACCATTTTCAAACTGAGAATCAGCATAAGAAAAATATCTAAAAGTATCTAAAATGAAGGTTCCTCATAAACCCATATCATCCTGTAATAATTTGCATTTATATGTTTTTCAACTGTTACAGTTTAATGCAGAAAATTACTGCTGTATTGGGAGACCAAAAAAAGAAAAAAGAAATATTGTTTATTCATTAAAGCATTTAATACTTTTAATCAATTTACAGAAGTAACCTTGCAATACAAGATATTAAGAGACAACTTTAAACCCATTTGAACAAGAAGTTAAAATGTTTATATTGATTGGCATAGCAATTAAAAGCCAATATATTCTACAATAGCTATTCTGTTCAATTTCTCCACGTAGTACAAAGGTCTAAATCCATTATCTTTAAGCCACCATGGATTATGTGGGTTGTTATAATGCTATACTGTGAGCCAAGAAGGTTTTTCACAATTCAGAAATCTTCTCTTTATCTCTCTTCCTTTCTTGTCTGCGCAGAATGTTGCCAGGAACATTGTGGGTGTTGACATCAGTATTAATTAAAGGCATCTAATGAGACATAATGAAAATAAAGGTGAGGAGAGAGGGAAACTGATACAGACTTCTACAAGAAATCACAGAGCTTTAAAAGTCATGTTTCGAACTTTGCAAATATCACAGAGAGATAAACAAAATGTTCATCCAGACAATATAGTTGTGACTTTACAGTCACAATCATCTCATTTTTTGCTCTCATGTTGTGCTGGTTTTGGCTGCAGTAGAGTTAATTATCTTCACGCTGGCCAGTGTGGTTGTATGTTTTTTGTTTGTGCTGAACACAGTAATGACAACAGGGATATTTTTATTTTCTCTGAGCAGACTCTTTCTCTGAGCAGATCCAAGGTCTTTTCTGGCTTTTTCCCTGCCACACTGATGAGGAAACTGAGTGCATGAGAAATTGGAAGGAGACACAGTCTGGACAGGTGGCCACAACCAACCAGAATTCTTCCAGACTATATGACATCATGCTAAGTATAGAAAGTGGGGAGAAAAAGGAGAAGGGAGGAACATTTGGGACTTCCCAAGTAATTTTTAGGAGCAAAGGAGACAAATAATGTGTAATACAAAAATTGAATAATGCTAAAACTGGAAGTAGAAAGCTATTTGCCTCAGCCCTGGAAAACATAAGATGTTCTTGTTGGCTAGATATATGGAAACATGATGAGGTCCTGCTCCCCTGGAGATGGCTGAAATCCTGCCTGGCCATGGGAAGGAGTGAATTAATTCCTTGGTTTTGTTTGGCTTATATGTGCAGCTTTTTCTTTCCCTATTAATCTGTCTTTATGTCAACCCACGGGTTTTCTGCCTTTCACCCTTCCAATTCTCTCTCACTGGTGGAAGAGTGAGATAGAGGCTACATGGGGCTTGGCTTCTGGCTAAGGTTAAAGCATGACAGGTGTAGGTAAGGTTGAATATATGAAGACAGTATAAACAAGGGAATTTTCACTCTTCAGGTATCAGAACTACACAGCAATGAAGAGCCAGAAGAAACACTCCTTACTGGATTAAGTTATTGCCTGTTTACCAGAGATGGGGTTAGACTGGTCTCATTCTAAATTCCATGGAATGAAATAGGTGCTCCTCACATTCAAGAAACAGATGAGGAATGTTTACTCTGATCCAGGTTCTTTTCTTCTTCTCATAGTATTTAAACACCACAATAAACTAACTGTACTGCAAGATTATTTTTCAGATTAATTACCACTCAGAAGTAACATTAATTATAGAAGCAAAGCATTTAACACACTGAACAGCAAAAGTTTTCTTGTACTTTTTTTACTGTAACAAAATTTTAAAATAGAAGGGAAATGAGGATATGCAGATATTCTAGCAAGGACCCACATTAGTGACGTAACTAGTACTGCCAAGTCTCTTCAGAGACCTGCTCTGAATCAAGACAGACTGGGCATCTTGCTCTGTACATCTTCTGTTGTCTTATTCAGAGACTATGTGGTAATATCTGTCATCCCTTTAAAGTATGCATTCATGCTATAACTGTGACAATCTCCAGTGAAAGGTCGATAAGAGAAATTAGATATTGAGGACTAGCAAGTTAAATACTGACACTGTATGTACAAGAGGAATATTGTTAATTTACCATGTATTTTGTATCTCCAATAAAAGAGACAATAAGAAAAAGTAATTATTAGGGACAAAGGAGACAAACAGTTTGCAATACAAAATTTTAATAATGCTAAAACTGAAAGTTGAAAGGTGTTTGCCCCAGCCCTGTGCAGCACAGTATGTTGTTGTTGGCTAGACATATACGAAAAGTTTGGCTTCACTGAAAATGGATAGAAGGATGTGCTTTGGTAACTGACCATATTGATTTGTAATTGGTAAAAAAATTTTTAAAAACTCTTTCCCCAGAGCAACTGAGCATTTTGTTAAAATTTACATCTCTTAAGCATATCTTTCAGGTAATTCTACAAATAAGATACAATGCCTTTTTTTGCGTTATTAAAATAACTTCCTTTATAAAGGAAACTGATATGTTTAGAATGGATGAAGCAGGCTCCCATAAAAATGGAGGTCTAATGGAGAAATGCATGGATCATATTAAGCATAAAACTTTCTCTTGCTCAGAGGAAATGTCTATGCAAATGGTATGATGCTTACATAAAACATACAGTTAGCAAGATATAGATGTTTCCTTTTTACGTTCTTTGCTGTAACTTCAGAGAGAATGAATGGTCTTTTTCCACCAATAATTCCTTTCCTGGAGAATTTGAAATCTGTTCAATTTTCAGGATGCCTTGTTGTTAGTGGACATTGCTTTCAAATCACTGCATTTTCAAACAGGTTGTGCAGTGAAAATGGAAAGTATGGAAACTGGAAATTGACATGCTTTACAGAAGCCTGAGACAGAATGTTTCTCCACTTAGTAGCTCAGGCAGAACATATAATTATTTTCACATCTTCCAGGAACATTGGTTTACTGTTAGATTGCCGTAGCTCTGTCCATGTGCAGCGCATTTTAGTTCTGTCATTCAGAACTGACTTAGTTAATATGTTAGATTTACTTTGAAATTTCATAAAAGATCACGGAACAATTCTATCCATGTAGAAAACGATTACTTTCCAGTCAAATTTGCCATAAAATTTTCTCGCTTCATGTCTCCCTATACTTTACAGGTTATTTTCAAAGAGCGTATTACTGCAAAGGTCAGGAAGTTTGGTTGCTGCCCTCACAAAGCTGTTTTAATTAATCCAATTGTTTAGATATATACCATCTTTTATAAAGGTTTATCTAGAGTGATCATATAGATGAATACAATCTGTGAGCAGTAATAATTCTGCTGGAGAATACAAAGGTAATCACAATTTCTAGAAGAAGATTTGTTTTTTTTTTTTTGTGTTTGCCAATGAAATTTTGAAATTACTAGATTTTGTATTTATACCTACATATTCTCTTCATAATTACTTACCTCTATTTTGTAATTCTCTGTGATGAAGAAATTTTTTGTCTAAATCTTATAGACAGAAAACTGAGGAAAATGGAAGATAAAGGTCAAAAAGGGAAAGACCCTTAGTCATTGTCAGCATTGCAATGCTATTGTGACAATACAAAGTTCTCATTTTGATGCCTATCTTTCAGAAAATATCTTTCTGGAATAGCTCAGTCAATCATGAGGCATAAAGATGATGAATTCAGAGAACTAGAAATAACTTCTGGTACATAAAGAACAAGAAATCACTTCAAAATTTAAAAAGTACAGAACAAACCATAGATGTCTATAATTCCTATGCCATTGATATTAAATGTCCTTCATGGGACTCCTTATAAAGATACGTAGAAGATAATATTTCTGCACATATTTAATGACCATTCTATGTAATAATTTTTATATATATATTTTAGCTTAACATGATGTTTTCTCTCAGAAAATGAAGGCTTAACAAATGTGGCATCCTACAGTATTTCATATATTCAATGTAGTATTCTGCCGCTTTACTTTCCCCAGCTA